>NW_027526233.1:30773046-30789478 GCF_048455015.1 Haemaphysalis longicornis | reverse complement strand
AAGCCAGACCGATTTACAAACAAGGCCTCTCGCATCTCCGACCCTAATTCACAGAAACGCTGTTCTTTTTCCGCACATAGCATCGCTTTCCCAAAAGCTCCTTTTTTGTCTGGATGAGCACTGTGCACAGCCGCCTGCCTGACTAAGCTCCGGCGTCTCTCATGCGTGGTGCTGGCGACAGCTTTTTCACCGGAGCGTGTCGGTGCAGCCTGCGAGGCGTTATTCAGGCTGTAGACGGAACTCCCCGGAGGTGTGGGGGGCTAACGGCCGCCCTCTGGTGTTGTCGCAGCGTGTTCAGAGCTGCCCAATGATGCGGAAAACTGCGCGCTTTTGAAAGACGGTGGCATATGGCGGAGCAGGTTTTTTCGGCACGCGTGGTTTCTGTTTGGGTGCTGCAAGTTACCGTTATTTAAAGCAGGAGGTGTTCGAAAGGTAATAAGTGTTTACTGTCTCGGAATGGATAAATATTATTTCTTTTGTAGTACCAAGATTGTTTTCTTTTTTTTCTCTTTCACGAACATTCAGGGGCTAAATTAACAGCGCAAATACTCACTCAGGTGTACGTGCGCAAATTGCCTTCTTTACCTCAGTTTCTGGTGTCTTTGTTCTGTGGGTAAGAACAGTTAGTGGTGTCACGAAAATAAACAATGCTGTAAAATATAGGCCACAAAATTGTATTTTTACGTGCTATCAATCTGTTTATTTTCAGCTCCTCTACTTTTTCGGTTTGTTTTACGGGGCAATCTTCTCTGTCCTCACAAAAGGAATGTTAGAAAAGCGGTTGGCGCTTGGTGATATTTTTCCGACCAAAATCATTGTATTCACCAGTCGCATCAGAATGACTTAGCTTCATCTTGCTTCTTTTAGTTGTTTCATCCTCAATGAATATGCTAACTCTAAAAATGTGTCATTTGTTCAAATTGACTTTTCACAGGCGTTTCAGATATTAATCCATAGCCCGATTGTGTGTAAAGTTGGGAAATTCGGCTTCAGCGTCTCGGTTCCAATCGTTGGTGTAACGTGCCTATCCCACAACGCGCAGTAATTTTGCAATAAAAAATCGGCAGTTTTCGCGTAATAAACTCGTGGAAGCAACATTCGACTGCGGCTTCCCTTCGACCTGATAAAATGGTACTTCTTGCGCCGGCACAAGGAACATGTTTCAACTTGTTGACAATCACTCTTTTATGGATGGGCGCTAGTCCGTCATCATTGCATGATCTTAATTTTCTGATCATCATCATCGCTGTCGGGAGGATTTTCCCGAATCCGTGGTTACACGAATAAAGAATGCTCATTCGAGAATCGTCGAATGACTCACTCAATATTGTATATAGGTTGCGTCAGCAGTGCGAATACGAGAATATTAAATTTACTTCAGCAAGCCTAATGGGAAGACAGATACTGGTCGTGAATAGCGTCAGAAGCCAGAGCAGTGGTGAGAGAAGAGGCTTCTCCGTGGCAGGGGCAGCAGAAGACAGTTGTCTTTCGATAAGATTTGCAAGGAGGCGAGCAGATATGCGGCCAATTTTACTGCAAAGCTTTATATGTCTAAAAAGGCAAGGAAGTTAACGTGCCCCTGTCAGCTGAAAACTCCCAGGCTACTACTGACTGCTCAAACATCCCACGCTAATACTGGATACACCCGGGCCATACAAACTACTGGCGCCGCCTGGGTTCGAACCTGGGCCCAAAGAGAAGGGGAGTGAGAGCTTGCCCATTAGGCTACGCCCACACATGGACACGAGGAGACAGACAGTGGTTTGTATTCAGCGTCTGGGGAGGGGGATGGCGCTTTTGGGCTGTTCTTTATGAAACGAGAATGAGGGGTAGGCAGTGGGAGACATGACGCAATAGGCGCAAGTGCCGCCCACATCTACACTCTCCGAAAGAGGCTCCTCTCGGTTTCCTCTCGGCCGCGCTGCGGCGTTCTGGACGCCTTCTCGGCCAATCCCGCCCCAGCAGAGTCTCTGGTTCCACCCTTTGTAGGGCCACGTCAGGCAATTCAATTGAAGCCGCATGTGTAATCGCTGTGGGTGTCGTTTACTGCTTCGAAGCCCAACCACCTTCAAAGCGTGGATTGAAGCCAACGTTTTTATCTTTCCCTCCCCGAGGGTATATGTGTTCGGCACGATGAGGCGAGGTGGATCTTTTTGCTGCCCACGTTTCTCTTGGTCGTTGGAAGGAGTCCCGTAGACCGCCGGCTTGGCTGCAGCACGGTCGTCGTAAGCCGCACTGAGGGGCGTTGTTTGTTGTCATATATGTAAGTTATATTGTCTACATAAGCCCCTCATAGGTGGCACTCGGAGTCTGCCTTCTCCTCCACGATGCAACGAGACATGGTGGTGGATTCCTGAAATAAATCAAGAACGAAGATTTAATTTCGTGCAAAGTTTCTTTCCATTCAAAGCAAGGCTGTCATTTTCTGACACATAGTTGCAAAACCTGACATCACAGTATAGAAACGAATTGTCGGGAAGCAGGATTGAATCTGTCTGGGCTAATGTGTTACCACGATGTACGTATTCTTCCCCGAAAACGATTTCTGATTTTAACCACGTAAATGCTACAGCCACAATTGAGTCCGTGGCTACCAGAGATTAGGATTCTCCTGCAAACATTTTTTTCTACATCGTTTGCTCAGATAGACTGTAACAATTCCCTGCTTCGGCAGGGATGGCCAAAGGGACCTTTTTCTGAAAAAATGATCGCTTCAGGGACCATCAAGAGCAAAGATTTTGAAGCTGCGCAGGGCTCCAGCCCCGCGAACCAAATTTTGGCGGCTTAGCCGTCCACTCCTACCACTACGATGGGTCATTTTTCATTGCGTCTGAATGAAAGCAATACGGAACAAAAATCGTAAGGGTGCGAGCCCACTGCTTCCCAAAATGTTTATCGATTTCTATTTTCGTTTTACTTTTTATTTCCTTATTTACTCGATATTTTTCATGTGTTCTGCTTTTCTTCAAGCGGACGGCTAGGCACTCCGAGAAATAAAATCCCCGTGCGCAGCTGAAGGGACCCCTCACTAGAACCCCAGGGACAGTGGCGTCACTCCTCAAATGAGAGTAGGGCACTGGACAAGCTGTTTTGCTCCTTAAAAGATCGCCCACCGTCGTCGGAGCTTTCAGAAGATCAAGCTTTTTGGCTTCAAGAGGAAAATGTAATTAAGCTAGAAAAACGCAAACGTAATTCTGATAACCCTACAGCCCACAGCTTCGCTCAGATGTGCGGTGAGTATGTAATGATGTAAATTTATTTCGGCGGCCGCGGAAATACAGCTTTGGGGATTGCATATATTACTCAAGCCAATGCACTCTAACTGCCCCACGCCGCAACCGCAGACGATCCCAAGGGCAGTTTACAAGATAAACCTTCTTTATGTTGCCTTCGAAGAGGAAACCCTCGCGCACAGTGCGCATAATATGTAAATGGGTGGAAATTGGTGTACACTGAAATTTCCTGGAAGCCTAGCTTATCCCACAGGCGTCTGATATACGGCCAACGTCATAGACCAAGCGTAAATGTACTGCTCACGAATAAAATTCGAACAAGGTACCCACAGCCATCTATGGGAAGAGGAATATTTTGTGACTTGTCACTCGTCGCCCAAAGCTGCACCAAAACAAAGACACAATACATGTAGAATTCATCATTAGGTATTGTATTTGGCTTGTTAGGTTACTCGACACTTCATTCAAGCATTACAATTTCTTGATCGGTACCTAACATGGATCCTAACTGGCGATTTGTACGAGCAATGGGATTCTCTGCCTCATTATTACGAACGCCCGCTTCGCTGCAGTAAAGCCCCTGCTGCTGTGGTTACATTAAACGGGAACGTACCGCAGTGCCTCCGTTCCGAATCAGAGAAAATTTGCATTGAAAGCCGCTTGCACTACAGTTTCCCCGCATTTTTCAGGAGAGGACGGGCGGTTTATTAGGCAATCTCTCTCAAAAGATTGCAGACAAATGCGTATCACCACAGCACCCTCATACAGGTATTTACCTGAGTGTATATCCCATTGTTTGTTATTTATGACACTCGCGCGTTCCTCTTTACCACTGGTATGGAAGTACCAAAATGCAAAGACCTACCCCCAAACCACTTTCTGTATAATTAGCAGTACATTGTTCATCTGGCCAACCCGGATATTGGATCCCAAAACCACTTGGGGAAGAGGGCCTGGACGACAAGCCGTACCCTGGGTATCCCGGAATGCCCTCCACCGGGAGGAT
The DNA here is from genome assembly GCF_048455015.1 of Haemaphysalis longicornis. Taxonomy (NCBI): domain Eukaryota; kingdom Metazoa; phylum Arthropoda; class Arachnida; order Ixodida; family Ixodidae; genus Haemaphysalis; species Haemaphysalis longicornis. Next base: position 30,785,239 of record NW_027526233.1, on the reverse strand, counting down.
GCCACTTACGATCATCAATTAACTGTTATGCTCTCTCCCTTTTGTTGCCGTTGTGCGACAAATGATCTCCGTTAACCATTTTGCTACTGGCGTTCTATATTTAAAACATGAATCAAGGGACTTCCAGCCATTTCAGAACAAAACCAAAACAGACCGTTTTCTGGGAAAATGTTTTTCAAGGATGTCTCTTTCGATAGATATCGCCATTGTTGTTGTTTGCTAGATCTGAAGACTAGAAGAAAGGCATTGAATAGAAAGTCAAACTGACTTCAGGGTGACCCCAAGGACCGACGTTCCAGTTTTATGACATGGCTGTATATCTGAAATAACTTGCACTCCCAGCAGTATGTTTTTTCTGTGGGCTCACTGCTTTCCAAAATTTTGTAAAACAGGCAAAATTCTTTTTTTGATGTCAAAATAAGTTATAATTGCCTGATAACCTAATTAAATATTATACTTGTAATTCGATAACTTCCTGTAAAACAAGCTGAGTTTTTTTTGTTTTAAGCTGCCAGAGTGAAATTATTAAATAAAACAGTTTTTTTACGGCGGAGGAAAAAGAATTATGGCTGACAGGTTGAAAGTGGGAACTAATGTAGCGAGGAATATATTTGTACGGATCGACATGGCGGCCGTCGTTTGGGGAGTGTAGTCTCAGATCAGCAGATCAAAAAAGGGCCCATCTCCCCGCGAGGGGGACTCAAGTAAATGCGTCGCATAGGGGGTGGGTGTATTGCGTTAACGTTTAGTGTTTGGGGAGTTGGTGGTAGTGAATGCGTTGTATCAGCAGCTTCTTGACGTAGTTTGAATGAGTCAAGGATATAAGGCGCGTTCGTAGCCTTTCATTCTGTGTCGGTTTTGTGGCGCAGTGGAAAGAGCACCATGTACCTCGCGATCCGCCCACAGGTAGTGAATGCGTTGTATCAGCAGCTTCTTGACGTAGTTTGAATGAGTCAAAGATATAAGGAGCGTTCGTAGCCTTCCATTCTGTGTCGGCTTTTTGGCGCAGTGGGTGGAGCACCATGTACCTTGCGTTCCGCCCACAGGGTCGTGGGATTGAAACCAGGCGCCGGTAAGTATTATTTTTTATAAAGTGTAGGGGGAGGGGTGCGGACCTGTTGTTGAGAGCGAGGAGGGTAGCGTGATGCGGGAGAGGAGGAGTAGGGGAGAGGGCGCACCTGGAACGGCTGTTGCGGACGCCGAGGTACGACAACGCCGGGTGACATCGTGAGTTGAAGAAATGCTCTGCATTTAAAATATTTCTAGGCGCAGTTCAATCGCTTTAAAAATGCAATTCAAGCCTTTTGCAGAATATTGGAGTGACGTAACCGGTACAGTTATGCGCGTTCCAAGGGGGCGTGACTAAGGCGTGGCGCGTTTTTCACTGCTTTCACTCGTTGCAGTGCTGCACTGGTGGCTACTGGGGGCAAGCAAATCCAGATACATTACTTTATCGGGCTTTAATTTTATTAATCTCTATTTCACTGCAAAATTAATTATTTTTTTTATTTTAGATATTCTTGTGAGCTTTCTGTTTGGCATTCGCCGTCCTAAGCAGCAGTTTCTGCCTATTTCTGCCGCCGAGGGCAGACAATACAGTAACGTGACTAAGGCCGACTGGCGAAAAAAAAGAAAGCGGGTGATCGAAGCGCGCTACATTCAAAGTAATTGCTGCTCGGTGTTATCGAAACCCACAATCCTTTTTCAGATACGACACTTCCTGGACGTACATCCGTCTGCTTACGTGATATAAAGGGGAAAGCTTGGCGATTCTTAATAACAACTGATACATTGTACTTGCCATACTTACTAGCAACTCATAATTGTACTTGCGGTAATTCTTAACTGATATACTGCACTTGCGTATTTTTTCTCAGTTTTATTTCTTTGTCTTTCGGCAATAAATTTTGAATTAGACCAGCTTCGTTTGTGCCATACCGTGTTTCCGTAAGTTTCTTCTCATTCATTTCGTTGTGGACTCGACAGCCACAAGACTGACACACAGCATGCCTCCCTATAATCGTGGTTCTGCGAGGCTGTCTTGCACCTGTCATTCTCATGTGCCATGACGTTTATGTGTTACGCATTATTGTACTTTTATTTTCCAATTCACAGTTTCGTCAATTTCCAAGACGGAGCACATTCTTTCGTCAAAGCTCTCAATCGCGGCTAAGCAACCCATGTGGCAATGTGCTACTAAGAAAGCAATAGCAACAACCACAGCTTTTCAATTTGTTTCCTTTGTTTCACTTTGCTCTTCACAGCTCTTGTTTGAAGAAGCTCTCCACAGTCGTAGTTTTCTTAAGGACTGTATACCTTCACTATCCTTCTGGCGTCAGGCTATTTCTTTCGGCCTCAATCTTGCCTTTACAAGGTTTTTATGGTCCGCTTCCAACCAAACGACAAAGACGCTGGACAAAGCCCGTCGAAATGCGTAAACGTAGCCTCCGATAATAAACATAACCGTTGATTATATACTGTCCTATAAAAAAAAACATCCCCCTCGCGAGGGGCACGATCAAATGCAGAGCATTTCCGCGGGGGGTGCGCCTGCAAGTCGTATGGATTACGTATTGGTTGTTGTTGTTGTAATTGTTGTCTTCCAGCGTAGACATTGTCAATGAAGTCGATGGTGAAACGTGCCGTGAACCCCCTGCCGCGGCTATGACGCAACGTGGCGCGGCTATGACGCAACACAATCCAACACAATCCACTTTAATCCAATCCAATCCAAATCCAAGCCAATCCAAGCCAATCCAATCGAATCCAATCCAATGCCCCTCGCGAGAGAGTGTTATAGCGCTGAAATCGCCACCACGCGAACGCGTGATGCTGACGTCACGATCACGCCACAGATGTTAGCGACCGCAGCGCGCGCGAACGACATATGTGGTTTAAGCGCGAACCGACCGCGGCGAGAGAGCGCGATGCGAGCGCCCCACCTGTTCTTGCGCGCGAACCTAACGCGGCGAGAGAGGGTGTTGCGCACGTCCCCACCTGTTGTGCGCCCGAACCGAACGCGGCGAGAGAGGGCGTTGCGAGCGGAGAGAAGGCGAGGAGTACGCGGAGGAGAGGGCGCACCTCTGGCCGACAGTTGAATGAGTCAAGGATATAAGGCACGTTCGTAACCTTCCGTTCTGTGTCGGCTTTGTGGCTCAAGTACTCCACTGTGCGCGTTCTAAAGTGCAAGCTCTACAGAGAGTTTTTGCAACATTTGTGTGGGGGTCCCAATGGGAACCTATGCGTAGGGACAATTTGTTTCTTCCATTAGTGTCTGGGGGTGCTGGGCTGATACATTTGTTTGTACACCAGCTTGTATCTCGGTTTTTCTTCTATAAGGTGACGCATCATCCACTTCTGCTCAACGTTATTCAACAGCGCATAAGTTTTCATTTACCGTTTTTGCTTGTCTCCACTGGTGAAGTCAGTACGAAACCGCCATGGGGGTTTTTAGAGGTGGTTGACACCTTCAATTTCCTTACTGCGAGGTTTTCCCTGCAATATCTGTTTACCCTTTTCAGGAAGGCTTTGACGAACACTTTATTAGAGAGTCTGTTCCCAGTGCCGGTTTATCGCCAGCCTTACATTGGCCACCATAAGGACAGTGTTTTGAAGCGGGTCACGCGTATGTGTCTTCCTCTAAATGCAAAAACGTTTTTCTTTAAGCTGCATACATCAACACTTCCAGTGAAAACATGGTTGCGCGAAAAAGGAATGTCTATTCCTTGGTCTGACAATTGCCGTTTATGCAATCAACCTGAAACCATTGATCATTGTTTTGTTTTGTGCCGGGATGCGGTGTTTTTCTGGGATGTGTTGCAACGAACTCTTAAAAAGGACATGGACATTACCCCTTATACAATTCGGTTCTTGCCTTTTAGAGATGTTACTGGAGTGCCCTATGATATGTTTGTTGTGATCGGATTGTATAGCTTGTGGAAGTGCCGCATGACGGACAGGCACGCGGAACCCCCTCGCCCAACGAAGTCCATTTTTCGGGAGCAAGCTGCGTTGGTGCGGAGCATTTATGCGGCGCAAAGTGACCCACCAGAATGGCTGCATCTGTTGGACGCGTGCGTCTGCTTGCCAGAGTTTTAACGGACGGCTTATTTCAGCTGCAGTGATGTGCATCTTCTTGGATGACTCCTAACTTTCGTAGGCTGTATTAAGGGAAGTTTTCCATGCAGTAAAGAAAAAAAAAATTCCCCCGCATTTCCCCGAGGGGGAGAATGTGAAAGTGCGAATGCACGGTTGTCGGCCCGCTTGCGGCGCTTGCGCTCGGCCCCCGCAGCCCCACGCCTCGCCGCCTTCTCTGCCATCTATTCCATCGGGTTTGTAGTATCACGTGTACACCACGCAGTTATCAAGCCGCTATAACGCCGCTGAGTCGCCAACGCACGCCGCTGACGACGTAGTTCGAATGCGTTAAAGATATAAGGCGCGTCTAACTCTGATATCACCGTCGCGTCTGTGGCTTGGTCGGTAGCGCGTCGCGCTGCGGCCCGCAAAGTCCTCGGATCGAAACCTGGCGCCGGATGCTGTTTTTAAGAGCGAATGCTCTTTATAAGCGACCCCAAACCATCCACCGCCGGCGGCGGCGGCGGCGTCGGCGGCGTCCGCAGTGCTCCTCTACATTTAAAAAAGAAACAGCATCCGGCGCCAGGTTTCGATCCAAGGACTTTGCGGCCGCAGCGCGACGCGCTACCGACTAAGCCACGGAAGCCACGCTGATATCAGTGTGAGTAACGCGCCTTATATCTTTAACGCATTCAAACTACGTCGTCAGCGGCGTGCGTTGGCGACTCAGCGGCGTTATAGCGGCTTGATAACTGCGTGGTGTACACGTGATACTACAAACCCGATGGAAGAGATGGAAGAGAAGGCGGTGGGCTGCGGGGGCCGAGCGCAAGCGCCGCAAGCGGGCCGACAACCGTGCATTCGCACTTTCACATTCTCCCCCTCGGGGAAATGCGGGGGAATTTTTTTCTTTAAAGAGCACTGCGGACGCCGCCGCCGACGCCGGCGGTGGATGATTTGGGGTCGCTTATAAAGAGCATTCGCTCTTAAAAAGTCGGCTTTGTGGCTCAGTTGGTAGAGTACCGTGCACCTTGCGTTCCGCCCGCAGAGTCGTAGGATCGAAACCTGGCGCCGGCAAGTAATATTTATTTATATAGTATAGGGGGAGCGATGCGGACGCGGACTACGGACGCCAACGCGGGTGACATCGTGAGTTACTGAAATGCTCTGCATTTAAAAAAAGCTTAGGAGAGGCCCTGACGTCACACCCAGCGCAGCCGGCAACGACATTTCTGTAAGTCGAATGGCGGACTCTTTTTCCCTCTCTCTCGGTGCACCTTCTCCGCCTCCTCTGCCCTGTATCGCCTCTGTTGTCGTCTGCATCTGCCAGCGCCGAGCTGGCGGAAATCAGTTGATAGGCAGGTAGAAGGCCGTTTTGCAGCGCGTGACCGTGAACCTTAACGCGCGGTTACACCGTTACACGTCTTCAGTGTGGCCGCAGCAGTTTTGCGAAGCGGCGCGCTCAAACAATGCCGCAATGCTCGGTGCCAGGTTGCAAGTCGCGATCGGTACCCAAGGAATTGGGCGTCACTTTCCACCGGTTAGTGCATCATTCCGCTGACAAGTATTGCTGTACATTGGTGTGCATTCATCCTTTGTTTGCAATCGCCGCCGTTTATAGGTTCCCAAGCGATGGAGAACGCCGCAAACAGTGGGCGAACGCCGCGCGGCTACCGGACTGGAAAGTGCCCAACTTTGCGTTGCAGCTTCACTCGCAATCCCAGAGATGACTAGTCAATTAAACGGCCGTTCTATATATATATATATATATATAGGTAAGCAGCACTTCATGCAGATTTCAAGCTAAAAAATTGTGGAATGTTTTTACCGTTGTTCGCGTGCCTTCGATAGAATTTTTTGCGAAGGAGGGGGAGGAGGACGAGGAGGCAAAATGTTTTATTGAGTAAAAAAAGGAGAGGGTGGGTGGCGTTAATAAACTTTTTTCCGCCAGGTTTCAACTTGTATCAGTGTCAATAAATTCAAGGTGATATCAGTTGAAAACGTTCATAGACTAACCTCGCAGTATGAAGCGTTGAAAAGCGAAATCCAGAGCGAGACCACAAAAAGATCCAGATTCCAGATCCAGCACTCTTCCAGTCAACAGACGGACACCTACTAAGGTAATAGGACGATGGAATTATATCAACTGGGAATCTACCTTGTAACAGTTGCAAAGGCACTGCCGCGCATTACCGTCCTAGCAAACTCCATGCAGCGGCGATAACGAAAAATTGAGTTGCGAATCGTTCGGTTGCAAGTCGCCTACGTACTGCTCCCGTGTATCACTTCCCGAAAACCTACCTGACGGGTGTCCGCGCGTACGACGGGACGGCGCGTTCACGATATCTGCAGTTCAATAGGCGAGTCGTGATCGCGACCGGAGCAAAAGCTTGACGCGGTATACAAGGTGCACTTGCAAGTAGAAATTAAATGGCATTCACATTGGCGCAGCTATCGCAACTCGCAGCATCCTTTTCGAGTTCCGCAAGACCACAGCGCAGCAAAGCGAAGCAGCAATCTCCGCAATCGGACGACAAGGCAGGCGCTGCCTTTCCTCCGTGACTGGCGAACGGCGGGCGGGATGTTGCTACGACGCCGTTGCTAACGCGACTTCCAATGGCCGCCGAAAACACGTGACTTCCTCCACACTTTTGCCAATGCGCGGGGATAGCTGGGGGCCTCTCGTAAGCTTTTTTTTCCTCCATGCCTTGCACGGACGGCGCGGGATATAAACTCCAGCCAGCAAGCGTGCACGTTGGGCAGGCCACCGCTACCGAAATGGAATGCGCAAACCTTACAGGTTAGTTACAAAATCGGTGCTTCTTGCGCTTGAAGTAGCAATTATTGTCTTTTAGCGGTGTCGTGCCCATACGAAGTGATTGTTGCTAAGTGAACGCTGATGTCAGTGTGTTCTAGCGTCGCCTGTCGTCTTTTAAACATTTTGCTCTCACTGTGCGGCGACGTTGAAGCAAACCCTGGCCCGATGAGCAAAGCTGAAGTAAAAGCGTTTGATTGCGCCTTGGCAGCGATTCGCAGGCTTGAAACAGGACTTGTTGCAGTTTTGGCCGATGTAAAGACGCTTAAGGACACCCAAGAAGCAAAAAAAAAAACTATATGAAGAGCATTTCTGAAAGAGGTTCTAATCTGGAACCTAACTCCTCACCCTTGGGTACTTCCACAATACAGCAAAATAGGACTACGCTTGATATTGCCTACCAACTACAAAAAATTACTTCAAGGTGTGAGGACTCCGAAAAAAGGCTACGACGCTCTAACTTGCTGTTTTACGGACTTATAGATGATGTGAAAGAAGATTGGACTGCGTCCGAAAAGAAAGTCATCGAATTTTGTGCAGACAAACTTTAGATTGCTGTCACTGGGGCGCAGTTTTAGCGTGTGCACAGAATAGGTCGGTTCAATGCGGATAAAAATAGGCCTATCATTGATAAAATGACTTTTTTCAAAGACCAACAAAATATTATTTCCTCAGCGCATAAAATGAAGGGGACAACTTGCTCCATCAGCGAAGACTTTTTCTTGCCGACTAGAAAAGCAAGAAATAAATTGCTTGAATTCACCAAGTCGTTAACCAAATCATGGAAACTGTCTGTCGACAAGCTGCGTGTAGATAACGAAACATACATTTACGATAGGGCCACAGATTCCGTCATCTTAGCCGTTCCTTCCGTTACACCATCTGTCAGTACAGTGTTTCGCCCCCTCGCTGCCCCTGTCACGCCATCTGTCACTTCACCTCCGGAATAGCTAAATCGAGTCTCGTCACACCATACGCAGCAGAAAAATGCGGCTTGTCTCTCCGCACCGTTGATCGCTCTTGCGTACACTAACATCCGTAGCTTACTGGCAAAACGCCACCATGTCAGATCCTTATTAGAAGACAGTTGCACCGACATTCTCGCCCTCACCGAAACTGGGCTTTGCCCGGACGTCCTTGACTCAGAGATTCTGATTGATAAAAATGCGTACAGCATATATCGCAAAGACCGCGCTAGCCGAAAAGGAGGCTGTGCTTTGCTGGCTATACTAAACAGTCTTGCATCGAATGCTGTTCATTTTGTCTCGCCGCTAGAAATAGTTTGGGCCACATGCTACTCACGTTCTGGCGAAAACATGATAGGAGTTTGCTATCGCCCACCCGACTGTAACCATTCCTTCGTAGATAATCTTAGGAGCTGCATTACCAAAGCCCATGAGCTGTGTTCCTCGGATTTCATTTACCTTCTCGGCGATTTTAATTTTCCGGACATTAACAGGGCTACTCTCTCATCCTCCTCCCAAACTTCTCAAGAATTGATTAATCTTTCGTTAGATTTCAACTTTTACCAAATTGTCGAAGAACCCACCCACGAACCAAACCTATTAGTTTTAATTTTTACGTCGGCCCTGAAACAATTAACACGTTGTCTAACCTAGATGGTCTTTCTTACCATAATCTACTCCAAGTTACCATTAAAATGCCTTTTTCTCTTACAGGCGACTGCACTAAACAATATCGAGATTATAATCGAGCAAATTTTGACCTTATCAATGCTGAGCTAGAAACGTTTTTCGACCATACTTTCTTACCGTCCTTTATTCTACACAATGTTGAAGAAAACTGGCTAAGTTTCACAAATAAAATAAGAGAACTGCTAAGCAAACATGTACCGGTAATAACGATCAAAAACGATACATCCAACATCAAACAAGTAAAAGTAAACGTATCATTGCATCCCACGTGTTCAGCCATCTGGAACATAACAGGTTTTTCTTTACTAACAAACATGGCTTCGGGAAATGGTTGTCGTGCGACACGCAGTTATTCGAGTTCCCCACTGATCTGCATTTCAACATGTACAATAGCTTACAAACTGCCTGCGTGTTTCTCGACTTCTCGAAAGCATTTGATCGGGTCGCCCATTTACGTCTAATATCAAAGCTATCAGCCCTTCGCCTAGATTCGCTAACATTATCATGGCTTCGCAACTTTATCACCCTTGGACAACAGTTTACATTTGTCAACAACTCCCTTTTCTGACGTGACTTCTGGTGTGCCGCAAAGCAGCGTCCTAGGACCTTTACATTTTTTAATATTCATCAATGACTTGGGGAAAAATTTAACATGTAGTTTGCGGCTATTTGCTGATGACTGCATTATCTGTCGCGAAATAACCTCCAGTGATGACCATTTTGCCCTTCAAAACGATCTTAATCTCCTGTCCAGCTGGTGTGAAACATGGCTAATGACACTAAACTTAAACAAATGTAAAGTAATGACGTTTAGTCGTAAACATTAAACCTCCGACTTCCCCTACCTGTTAAAAGGTACCTCACTAATGCGAACGTCGACATACAAATATCTAGGTGTCATTCTAACTCCCGATTTGTCTTGGTCTGAAGTTCTGAACACATCTCAACCATTTGTTCAAAAGCATCTCGATCACTTGGCTACTTACGGCGAAATTTACGGCATGCCCCATCAAATGTTCGCCAACTAGCATATCAAACCTTTGTTCTCCCACAACTGGAATTCGCGTGGTCCATTTGCTCACCATTTCGAAAATATTTAATTGACATGATTGAACCAATCCAAAATCGAGATGCTCGCTTCATAACTCTAAATTATAACCGGCGTTCTAGCATTACACAAATTAAACGCCAATGCTGTCTCCAGCCATTGCACACACGTCGCTATATCGCAATCATATGCCTTTTTCCATAAGTACATTTATGCGTCGACCACACCACCGTTTAATCTTCAACGCCCATCTATCACGTCACGTCGACTGTTCAACCACTATAGCTTTTCACGCATTTACGGTGCCACACATGCTTTTACCTCATCTACCCTCCCAAGTGCTATACGCCTTTGGAACGATCTTCCCGATAATATCGCATCTGTGTCATGCCGTGTAACCTTTAGCGCCTTGTGTCTGACCATTATGCTTCTGAACTTTTCGCAGAAGTTAGTCCGTTTGTATTTGTTACTAGTTATTTTTTCTCGCCTTCGGCAAGTGTCCGATATTTCAAAGTGCATTGATGGGCTTATCGTGTCCTGTATGATCCTGTTCATTTTTGAGTAAATGCTGTTTGACTAAATGCTGTGTATTTTTGACTAACTTTTCACTAAATGTGGGGAAATAAACAAAATTTCTGTTAACGCGACTTCAAGTTTCGAGGCTCGCGCGCATATTCGATTTTGTGTGTGTGTGTGTGTACGCGTGTGCATTTGCTTCATACAGTTGACTTCATATTGGTTGTTAGTCTTGCCTACCGGTGTTATATAATTTGTAAACTAACTCTTTTGATTTTATGTTCTCTCCCTTATTCTATGCCCTACCCCATGGGCCTGTGAGGTATCTTTAATAAGTAATAAATAAATAAATTAATTAATAAATATGTACGGCGATATGGGAATAGCAAATTTGGTGTGACGTTTTCTTTTCTTGCGAATGCACATTTAAGCACGTGTCTGTTCCAACAGAGCTTGTTGGAAATCTATGCTAGTAAATCAATCAGTGTAGCAGTAAAAGTGCGCTGATATTGCAATTAAGAAACTATTAATGGGAACATGTTCTAAGAAACGGGAAGGAACGAGGAACGAAAGCTTGTTCCTGTTCGTGCTTTGGAAGAACTTGACCAACACCGTGATAACCGCAAAGTGTTACAGTCACCAGCGGAGAACTGGACACTGGACAGTTGCACAGCATTGAGTGGTCTATTCACTGAGTGTAGGGAAGCTTAACGCGAGGACGGGAGTTCATGCCACGTTCCTAAAGATTCTAATGTGCCTGAGATTTTTTTTGTACTAAATAATGGTGGCACATATGACTAACGCAAGAAAGTTTAGGAGTTTGGAACGATGCTGCCTCTATGAACTTTTTTTACGAATTCTTTCAAATTTTTGCCGTAAGGCTGAATCGAGGCACAGGCAGACGGACCCAAATTTTCCCGTTTAACAACCCACTTAAGACTATCCCATTTAAACCTTGGAGCTGAAAAACGGTGTGGAAAATGTAGGCCACTGTAACGGTGTCGAGGGGCAGGAAACTTCAAGCAAATCCAATTACACATCATTTAACAGCGGGGAGCGCGGCCTGACGTTAGTTCAGTTATTTCATGGCCTTCGTGCGTAGAACATAAGTGAACAAAACGAATAAACACGACACCAGATCCCACGAGGCGCCACAGAACTGTAAGACAAGAACGAAAGAAGAAACCAAAGAAGACAATGAACTCACTCCCGGTACCTCGCTTGACACCTCACAATTTGCCCGCACAGAGAAGGACATGTGCAATTTTGAAGCGAGCAAGGGCGGCGGAATAATACTTTTGAGTTACATGATCGCAGTGTAAGCGCGGTACATGAATAACGGGCAAGGCTGCCACGAGAGGAACTTATGAAGCTGGCAAGAGGAAACGTTTATTCGAGCCAACGCAACGTCAACCGTCTATTTATAGTGAATAATTTTGGACCCGTATGCAGCAAATGTAACCCTTTGTAGACACAGGATTTACTCAAGATCACGAGTTCAAAAAACACGCAGAAGAAGCAGGCTGCGCTGAGTGTACTGCGGACTCCTTACCAGACGAAGGTGTTGCTAGTGTGGGAGTCTGTACAGCCTGCAGTCATTTACTCTGCGAAGCAAAATGGTACTTCCTTCTAAGACGTTCGTCTGTGCGTACACCGGTAGGCCAGTGACTTGGCCGAACTCAGTGCCGTCGAAATATTCCTTAACGCTGGCTGCTGTTAATAAACTTTTGCTGTTTCCTGCACATGGGAAGGGAATTAGAAAAAAAGGACAAATTATTCACCCGCCAGAAACGTCTCAGTCAACGGGGATGACGTCGCCGAATTGCATTGCGTCTGACGTGGCACTTAATGTGCTATTAAAGGTTACTTGTACATGCAAACCAAAGCCGATGCGTGGTCACGTGAAGCGGAATATGTGGAAGCGACAACTCGTACTGGTTGGGTTTTTCCTAAGCATGCAGCCCGTGTTGTGGCCAAGGCGATCAGAGTGCACCACAATGACTGCAAGGCAGTTCCGGTTGCGGTTCCTATAACGTACAAGTCATGCAAAGCGCGTTGGTTTATGCCAGTTGATTTTGTCGT
>NW_027526233.1:30586458-30773023 GCF_048455015.1 Haemaphysalis longicornis | reverse complement strand
GCACCAGTTATAAAAAGAGCGAACTCATACTTTTAATCGGGCACACTACGCAACAAACACACTTCTAAGGACACTGCCACAACACCTGGACGCCAATAAAGACACAATGCGCCTCCTGCTGCACATTCTGGAACACAATTGCCGATCTCAAGGAAATTACTCATTACTCATGCGAAATTATTTTGGTACGGGTAGCTCAGTGCCCTGAAAACACTATACCTGTCAGTGTCATTAGTAAAACACAACGGAAACAAAGTTGTACTCATAGAGTATGTGCACAATTCTAACGAGCACCAAAGCAGTCGTCATGGCTCAGAAGAGGCGCCGCTATGAAGCGTCCATCAAGCGCAACAGAATTTTACATGCTGACAAGTAGCGGAACCGGGCAGCGCCATGCCCATTGGGCGTACCGGAGACATGAGCTCTCGATTGACTTAAACCTAGCACAGCGATATTTTGGTGCAACGCTTCAGCAGCTGGGAGGGTCGATATTTTCGTGAACTTGAAGAACCCGTGTTAAAATTCACGACTGTGCAGCAAACGAATCAATGGCCCGCCACGTCTGAAATTAGAAAGATCAAGGCCCACGAACCCGCAAACATTTTCAATATTTTCCGCTGCAGTTTTAATTTCCAGCAGTACCTGGGTCAGCAAGAATATGAAGCACCAGAGAATTTAGCTGCCACCATTGCGTGCACACAAAGGTAATTAAGGGTGTTTTATGTCTACACGGTGCAATCGGCGTCAAGTTAATATTTGCGAATTTTCTACGTAGAATTACCGGCGCGTTATAATTGGGGCCATGTTAGAATCCCGTATGCCCGTACTAAGAACATTTGGGAACTAATGAACGCTAAACACCTGTTAACCAGTGAAAAAAAAATAAACTGGAGCATTGGTAAATGGAGACGAATAGAAACAGATGGAATGAAATATAATATGACCACAAAGTCAAGAAAAAGAAAGTTGTAATTAGAAAGTACACGAATGAAAAGCCGCGTTGCTGAAATAAAAACAACGCCCATACTCTTGAGAGAATGTTTTTAATATTACTTGCAAAAATCGCCTACGTAGAACGCAAGGGCATAGAAATTCAAATATAGCTTAATGTAGCCTAATTAAAAGGCCGCACCCACTGTAAAAGCGAGAATACTTGGTAAAGCTTTTAAAAACGAGAGCAATTTAATGTAAAGCAGGTAAAATAGGAAACGCATATTGAAACAAATTACACAATCTTCCCGTAGGGGAACCCTTAGTAGTATGCGAAGCAGCCATGGGGTCGATTCAAGTGCCCATTAGGTTTCAGTTCGTCGTTTCCGTTAGGTTGAGGTACGTAGCTACCGTTATATTTACCGTTTGGTTTCCATAATAAATACCACACTTTTCACTTACTGGAACTACGAAATGGGAAATTGCGTTGTCCTCTTGGCTGCTTCGCCTACTACCCAGGGTTCCCCTACGGAAAGATGGTGTAATTTTATTGGAGGGGGGTGGCAGGTGTTAGATTAGAGAGGCATTAAATAGAGAGAGAGAGAGAGAGAGAGAGAGAGAGAGATAGATAGATAGATAGATAGATAGATAGATAGATAGATAGAGAGAGAGAGAGAGAGAGAGAGAGAGAGAGAGAGAGAGAGAGAGAGAGAGAGAGAGAGAGACGTTGTACGTGGTATGAGTTTGTCTTTATTTAAGCATTATCATCATCATGTTCAACGTAGGTGACGTCGAGCTGTGGTTGGCGCTCCGCTTTGATTATGACCGCCTTATCGTCTGTGAAATGTAGCCAAGGACTGTTGTAGAGGATAAACAATAAATTTGCTGAAGATGAGGTCGATGCACGTTCCCCGGATGGTTGTGGGCTGCTTGACGTTGATACGTCGAAGGCGCGTAAAGCGTGCTCGTCTCGTGCCGGCCCAGGAAGACACCGGCCACACTGTCGCTCCAGGAGCCCTTAAAGGGGAAGCGTGATGGTCTCGTGCCGGCCCAGGAAGACACCAGCAGCACTGTCTCTTGAGGAGCCCTTAAAGGGGAAGCGTGCTCGTCTCGTGCCGGCCAAACAAAGACACCGGACACACTGTCGCTGCAGGAGCCATTAAAAGGTAAGACACCAGCGGGCGTTCAGCAAGCCGAGCATGCGCAGTGGGGGTGTGGACGGCGCAGCAACGACAAGAGAGGGACATAGCCCCGACCATGAGATGCTTCGTATCTAAAAGGAAACGGGATATATATGATTTATGCATTGGTACCAATATTGCCCACCCAGCCATGCTGTTCGTTTCAGTGGACGATCGCGATACATTGCAATACGAACACGAAGCGCGTGGCTTTGAATACATGCCGTGCATCCTGGCGACGACGCAGAGATGCGTAGTACTGACAAGTAACGAGAGGTCGTAACTAACCTTGGTATGGAAATCGCTCGGCGTGTGGTGTGGGTATTACGGTTTGTTTCACCGTCGCGTCCAGCCCCGCTCACGGAACGTTATGTGATTGTTTTGCTTCGATAAATAAAACCCTCTCACCTAGCTATATTGCTTTATTAGGTTCGGAGCACTTTAGCGCCACGCCTTTACTCGTTGTAGCTCGCTCGCTGGATTCAAGTAGGGCCACATGGCGTTCCGTCGTCGTGGCGTAACGAAAGGCAATAAAGAAAAAAAAGAGGGGCTTCGAAAGCCAACCGGTTTATATGGTCATAAGCGTTCGAAACTTGTGAACCGCTGGCGCTTGTCGTGCATCTTCCCGTTATTTAGCGCTAACAAAACTCTAGGTACACTTGATGCAAAATATACGTAATTAACCGGCAGCGCCCGCGTTCATTTAGTTAGGAACGCTAGCTGGGTTGGTTTTTGCGATAGTAAGCGAAAAAAAAAAAAGCGGCAGTGCAACGCCGGGGCGTTCGGTTGGAAAGGAAGCACAAAAAGAACGAAATTCCCGTTCGCGCTGCTACAGGGAGGGGGCGCGCGCGAGCACTGCGATGGCGGGAAATTTGAATTGCATTGTGTGGTAGCAGTGAGCGGATAACGGCGCTGCAGCCCATTATGGCGACTCACTGCCCTGCACTTCTGACAGCTTTCATATTGAGTGGAATGGCTTGAATTTTTTTTACTAGCGGTAGTGCCCGGTAATGCACGCGTGAGCCACAATACCAATAAGTCTAATGGGTATAACACTTGCTCATTTATTTTCTACTGGTCGTAATTAGGTAGTTCGCCATGATGTTGTACGCAATTCGAAAATCCACCATGGTGTCAATACATTGCTTTTACCGGGGGCTGGCGGAAGTGGGAAACGACTGGAGCTCGTGTTTCATCGGAACCCCAGAAAGGTCCATTCTTGAGGTACCGCCCCCGCTTTGCGTGTGAAAGGATAGATGCCCACCGTTCTGTCTGGAGGCGCAGTGCTGCCGATACTACTCTGTTGCCGTCGTCAATTAGCCGCGGCGCGTTCGCGAGGAAGCTTGTCAGAGAGGGAGGAGGCCGCGGAAATACGGAATACGTTTCTTTGCGAGGCAGACCGCACCGACAAGTCTCGAGGATTGTGCGTGTAGTTTCCAAAGGAGGAGTAATTATAGTTGTATTTCACGACTGCGGCCGCGCCTCATCGTGGGAAGGGTTGCCCTTGCTAGCGCTCCGCCCCACCCCGTCCCCCCCCCCCCCCCCCTTCCCGCTTCTTTACCCCTGACGCTTTGAAGTCGGGATGTGTCTCGACGCTCTGAAGTCGGTATGTGTTCTGGTCGCCGGGTTTTCGCTCGCCTGTGCGTGTAACGCCCAAGCTTTTGACCGGTAGGCGGTGGCTGCTAATTCATTATTCGGCAGACGGCTGAGTGCGAGCTGCTTACGTGCATTTGGGCCCTACCCTACGCAACTGCGGAAGCTGGAGGGGTGTACCCGAGGGAGAGTAATACCGAAGCGTAATAAGACCGAACTTTGCCGTAAGAGAGCGTTCTTGTCTGAGCTCTAATCTAGGCATGCTGTTCCCTGCGAGACAAGAGTATCGACCGCTGAAGCTAGGTTGGCATTTGTGAGTCCCCTAAGCGAGGGCTAGATATGAGGACCGCATGAGAAGTTAAGGTTGCAGCTGTCTACCGCATAACTAGACGCGAGTACTGCAATATGAACAGAGTCACTGCCGCTATCGCTCGAGTGGTTTCCTCACGCTGGGAGCGCAGGAGAGTTAGAGGTGAGAAGATCGAGTGACCTGTACGCACTTATATCTATCGCCTAACGGCAGTTTGAAACTTTTTTTTCTTTCCGTTCCTTATGTATCCAGTTGCTGTAATGTAAATAGTTCTGTATAAATTCTTCGTTTCCCTTCATCAAATTTAAACGCTACGAGTTTGTCAATTCGACCGCCTTTTCCGTAAACTTAAACACCATCCCACTTCCAGCCACCTGCCAAATCAACCGGAGCATGGGCGATTGGGTTTCCGATCGGCACCGGACTTTGGAGAAACGACCATAAAATCTTTACTTTTCACGAAAGAAAATGTACCAAGACGGTGCGCTGAAATGACTACTTACCCACGCGATGTCTTAACTCAGAAGGTAATGACGGAAACTCGGAAGCCACACTTTTATTATAACTAACATGGGCTCTTACGGGATGCGTATGGTTGAAGAAACGCCCAACAGATTGCGAGCGCTGGGTGAACACGGAAAAAAATGAACCTAATTTCACGTCGTGGCTGGTGTAAATTAGGAATCCCGCTCACCACTTCATACGCGTGTAAGCACAAAATCCTGAAATAATCTTTTTGAGAACTTTATGGGAACCATCGGCAATTAAAAAACCAATTGGATATATCCACGTGCTGTATAGTTATTGAGAAATCTGTAAACACCGTATTTTTTTTCCTAAACCCTATTAGGCGGGTGGTATGCAAAAATCTTGTAAAACAGTTTTTAGATATCAGTATAAGTTCACTATATAAAATAAAATCAGGCCAATATCCAACTGGCCTGCGATAGAAACGGAAATATCTCAAAAATGTTTCCAGCCCTTTTCACTCTCTTCCTAGTGTACGTTTTAACAGTTTCAGCAACGTCGAGCTCATACATCGTAATCAGAATGTGCTCATTAATTTCAATACGTTTCAACAAGTAGCTTGGCAAGACATTCACATCAGCCGTTAGACCTTTTCGGCTAGTCGCGCGTGTTGTTGAAAATCCGTTCGCCAAGTTACGCGCGTCGCCATTCTAAATACCTATTATTGATATTCTGCATTCGTGTTAGCAGCATTTGAAAAACAAAAATCAGATGGATAAATCAATGAGTAAAACATTCATGGGAGAAGCTTTAGGAACATGCAGATTGTTCTAAAATCAGAATTTCCCCAATAGCGTTAAGGGCGAAATCATAAAACTTATTTTTCGATATTCTTGAGAGCCACACATATCACTAAAAACACTTCGCTTTGTTAACGGGTGAGCGAAATGTTCCCCTATTTTGGCAGACACAATTTTCCCTTTTTCCTTTACTGTTGTTGTAATTTACACAATTCACGCCTTACTGAGTCCCGGCGCTATAAGAGAAACATGCTGCCCATGTCCCTAGGTCTAGGACTTCAGGCTGAGCATTGATGAGTCACTCGGTCGGTCGGTCGGTCGTTCTGGCACTTCTGTTTATAGGTACAGATTTCGTTCGGAGCGCCCAACGAACGATGGGGAGACGATGGTCATGCATGCCAAGGTTAGATACGAACTCTCGTAACTTGTTCGTACTGCGCATATGCGGCTAGTCGCAAAGAAGCGCAGCATAAATTGAAAGCCATTCTTTCCTTTGTTCGTATTTCAATGCACCTGCGCATTACGCTAGCAACACTTAAAATTTCGCCTTTTCTGCATTTCAGTTTTCTTACGCTTACCCTCCAGTGTTCATGACAACACCTTTGTGAACAACCAGCGATACTAACCCGAAAACTTGATTTGATCGTAGGGTACCACGTGCCGACGCAACGCCGGCGATGATGCGGTCCGTAGTGGAGGGCTCCTGATTAATTTTGACCAGTTGGGGATCTTTAACATGCGCCGGAATCTCGCATATACGGGTGTTTTTGCTTTTAGAATCCATCATAAAAGCGCCCGCTGCGGCCGGGAATGGAACACGCGACCTCGTGCTCAGCGGCGCAACGCCATAGCCACTGAGCCGCAGAGACGGGTCTAACCCGAAAACGAAGTTATCTTTGCCACAAAATAAATAGGACGCTCCAGCGGCAACTAGCAACACGAGCAAGCATGCGAAGTTGTTTATTCAGTGCCAAGACAAATGGATCTACTAGATTCCATTGCCATGTGGACGCTCGTATATGGGGAAAATGGCGCGCTGCTCAATGAACGCCTTCGGGACCACGCGTGACACTATAGAAACGCCACAGAGAGCACGCTTGCTGCGCATACTGCGAATTGCCCTTGCTGCTGTGATCTAAAATGTTCTAGGTTACTGCACTCATGCTGCGCGCCCTCGCTTAAGCAGTGCCACGTGCTGGCTCGGTATCCATAACGGATGAGGCGAAAGTTAAGAGAAGCATGAAAAATCCACATCTGAAAACGGGATCGCGTCTGCGCACTGGATGTCCTTGATGGCTAGGGGAGATTGTGACGGCCGTCTCATTCAAGGTTTGCTGGTGGTTGAAGAGTTATCTCAGCACGGCGGGATACGTTGTTACAGCTTTCCTTGTTCTTGTAATGTATTTTTCAAACTCTTTCCAATAGTCTGAAGCTGCGTGATTATTGATTTTCCTCTTTATTTCTGTTTGAACCATAATAACGTTCAGTTGATGGCGCAGTCTCGGCGTTTTTTCGCGCCGTCTTGTTTTAGCGCACTGCTTATCGTACTGTAAATTACCAACGGGCCCACCTACGATCTTTTTTTGTTTAGCCTGCTTTAAAAGAAAAGATTGCTTGTCGGGCTGATGAAAATTTTTCTAATCTCGCGTTCCAGTGCGGTATATGGGGAATGAAAGCGACCCTCGCCTGGTCAATATTAATGGCGCTAAGCACACAAAATTACCCGTCTACTAACGCGTAATGTATAAAATTCTGGCTCTCCAAGATGTGACATCCGTAAAAAAAACATTTCCAAATGGCGCACGTTAAGAAGCAATAAAACCGAACACTCCCTAAGAGCCCCAAGGCAAATACCATCATTTACACATATGTAACAAAACACTTCCCAAGCTAAGTTTTCTAAGACAAATTCCTAAATACACCGTGCCCCAAATAAAGTACCAGCGTATCGCACATTGATAAGGGTCATTTTATTAATTTTCCCCCAAACGCCTTGTCCCTTTCTGAGCCAAGGCTTAGCAAATGCAGCACAAGGCTAAATTCAGACAAAATAAAACACACTCCGGTAATTTTCTCTAAAACAGTATGCCGTGAATAATACCAACCGTGGTAGGGACGCTCGGCTGGGGTCCATGTCAACTGCATCAGCATATCGCCGTCCTACGTTCCCTCTAGCTACCGCAAACTAATAAACCGGCTTGTCATGGTAAATTGGCCAACTCCCGCACAGCACAGGTCATCAAGGAGTAACGATATAAAATACGAGCGTGCTTTACCAGCACGAGAATATTGCGGGTGTCATTTCTTTCCGATGGCCATTGAACAGTGCAATTGTTCTCCCGCACGGTTTATTGAACGTACCTACAGTCATCGACGAAAAAACGACGCGATCAAGTAACTATAAACCAGAACACCAAATAGAACGATTTATTCTCCTTTATTTCAAATTGAAGAGTGGCTAATTACCGTACCGCAGTTAAAAAATGTTGCTTTTCAAATTTACCGATATGTCGCCATTATTCGACCTGAATAAACAGTGCTGTTTTAAAATTTTGAAAATTCACGATCATATTTTCATGTTCGCGTTACATTTGCCCATGACTATACGTAGGTAACTCGAAATTGCTTTCGCGAGAGCGGTTTCTAACCCTGAATTCCGCGGGAAGCTAAGTTGCGTGCAGTACCCACACACAAAAAATAAAATTACGCCCTTCTTCCCGTTAGGGAACCCTGATGTGATGCGACGCATCAGGGGGGAGTGTTTGGAATGACGCTGGTATTAGATTGCGTCAGTCCACTCGCTGAAGGGAATGTCGCTTCCATCACGTCTTCATCGGAAGATCTTGCACGGAGGTATCGTCAAGCAAAGTCAAGTCAAGTGCGAGAGCGAGCGCTGGACTGATCCGGCGCCGTGAGCTCTCCTGCTTATATTCCCGCTTTTGAAAGGAGAGGAGCCAGGGGGGAGAGTCGCGCGCATGCGCACACATGCGCGCACCCAGAGCAGCGAAGCGCACACGCGCCGCTGTTGTTATGATGATGAGACGGAGTGAGAGTGCGGACACATGCGCGCACCCAGAGCAGCGAAGTGCACACGCGCAACTGTTGTTATGATAAGGAGACGGAGTGAGAGTTTTGCGCACAGCAGTCGGAGAGAAGACCGGATGAGAGTTGCACATGTGCAGTGAGCGTGCGGACAACGCCGCGACGACGGAGGGACATACCCGAGAGCAAGAGATCCGTCGCATCTAAAAATGAATATGCTGGCGAAAGCGCGATCAGTACACCACGCAAATTTTGAATTTCGGAGCTAAATCTTCTTTGCCGCCAGCGGTGGTGATAGGAGACACGAGGCTGCAGGCTCTGACAGAAAAACCGAGCACCTTAGTAAGCCTGGTAATTGTGTAAAAGATCGTGTTATGGCTTTGGTGTTTCTCTTAACAGTTGTCTTCTAGCTCGTACTTGCAGGTACCGTAACATGGTGGGGCCACATCCATTTGTAGGGCTTGTTCGGGAGCTCTAACCCAACGTCGTGCGGTGTCTGATTTGCTCCCTAACAGTTCTGACTTTTGAATTTGCGATTGAGCCTTCCTCATGAACGGCTCTTATTTAAAAACGCCAGGGTACATGTATATGGACTCAACCAGAAAACCCTTCTCCCCGTCTGTAACGGTAATGTGTGAGACGTCCTCCACACCCAGAAAAGCTAAAAATAAAAGACACATTGGCCTCTATGATTTAATGTTAGATTCCTCGCATTGCCCTTGACATATCTCGAAAGCAATACAGTTTTATGATGTAGTCAAGGAGATTACAAGGTTCTCTGTGTTTAGGTCTTCTAACCGATGCATGGGTTTATTTTGGAAAATTAAAAATGTTCTGTCTATGTGGAGTGCGGCTGAAAGTCTCTCTTCCCAACTATGGACTAGTCTCTAGCCGTAAAGCCAACCTTAGATTTGGCTCCGTATATAGGGAAGAGTATTAAGCATTTATTTAAAAGTGCGAAATGAAACACTTCAGCGGGATTTTAATGAGGCATGTTCGATGAATGTATTGCTAGTAATTCTGTTATTGTGGATAAATGTGCAGCACAGAGGGAGGCTGAATGGTGATTCGTCGTGAGTCTCACATCAAATAAAAATCCTCGCCTTGACATCCCGTTCATATCGGTTGAATAGATATCTCGTAGGGAACGGGTTCTACCACGACCGGAGGGACCTAGTTATATCAACGTGTCCTCAAGGTTGGCCCTTTTCCGGTCCAACATGTATCCAACAGAATTCTGCAGCAATACAAATGAATATTAATTTTAGTAAGCACGCATTAATTCTTCTTACAGGTACTTACAAAGGTTCCCTGTCGTCATTACTGACGGCGCGATTTCCAGAAACTCCTGCCTCCGGCCAATGATATTTGCCAAAGTCCAAACCAAATTGTCATCTACCGCTTTGCATCCACAGCTGGGGGGTGCGCTAAACTTTGCTCGTTATGTTGCATTGGGAGGGGGCGCTGCGGTCGCCGAAGCGAGCGGACGCGTTCCACGTCAGCTCTCGAGGAAATGCTTGTTTCCGCAGTGAAATCTTGAATTGTGCTGTTTTAAAGTATTCGGCGAGTCGCAGAACATCATCCGCTGCGAATTGACACCGGATTCAACGCGGAGGAAGCCGGATTTTGGGAATTATTGGACTTTCTGTGCACCGAACGCCACTCGTAGGCTTAGCTAGGTCTGACCGCCTCGGGCGGCCCCTGCCCCAGCGGGCAGCCTCCGCCGGTGCGCTATGGATCTAACAACGGAAATGGACGTGAGTACGGCCACAACAACAATGGGACTGCAACTCGGCAGCCATGAAGGGAGGACATGTGTTGAAGTACCCGGCGAAGACTTCGTGCCCGGCGACACGGTGGGGTGGACGGCCCCCGGCAGGCGCGCCAAGCGTGTCGGCACCGATCCGAAAGCCGGTGAGTCCGTTTCGACAGAACATCAATCCCGACCCCGGGAAAGAGCAAGCTATGCGAAACGAGTGACAGCAGCAATAACGCGGGCAGCACGCATGCCAGCAATGCCCAGGGAAGAAGCGAAGATTATTGTACGGCCACGTGGCCGCCTTAACATCGCTCGCACGGAGCCACGACCATCATGATGGCCGTAATAACGGCAGCGGGAGTAACCAAGGAAGAAGCGAGAGCAGATATGATCTGTTGTAACGCGACTCAGAAGATAATCGTCGTGAGTACCCCGGACGAGCGAAGAGCGGGACTATACAACAGAATGAAGAACCTGGTCGTCGGGGGTATAACACACGAAGTGTGGACATACCGGGCCGCTACTGAAGGAACAGTGAAAGGTGTAATTAAGGGGGTGGACGTCGCAGACAACTCCGAGGACATCAACGAGAACATTGTGAATCCGACCAACCCCAATGCGCTACAGGCGCACCGCATTGGCACGTAAACAGCGGTCATCGTGCTATTCGACGGTGCCAAAGTGACAAACTACATCAAGTACGGGCCAATGCTGGTGCGATGCGTCCTGTACCGCAAGCACTTCGATGTGTGCAAGTAGTGCGGGAAGTGCACAGGACAGACGTCTGCCCCTACCCGGATACGAGGGTCTGCGTCGCTTGCGGGGAGCCGAATCCCGGCGAAGATCACCAAGAACGCTGCAAACCGAAGTGTAAGCTATGCGGCGGACAGCACACCACCGGAAACCGAGAGTGCGGTAACAAGTTCAAGGTCCCATACGTCGTTAAGAGGCGCCAGTGGGATAGAAAGCAGAGACAACATCAACAACCGCAAGACGACAACGAGGAGTTCCCACCGCTGCGACGAGAGCGAAGCGTCAGCCGAGGACCGCAATCCAGGGGACAGAGCGGCGCAGGCGGTTGTCAAGGGCGCTCCTGGTCAAGGCCGGCGGCGACGGCAGGAAACCGGCGCTGGGAAGCAGCTGGACGAGCGGCGTTGACTGCGCGGAGGGGTTCAAGGCGTCGAGGCGGTGCGGAGAACGTGGCGGAGCGTGAACGTTCGAGATCGAGGGGCGGACCCGGAGACCAGCGAGGGAACGCCGACAAAAAGGTGGGCTGGCCCAATGGGTCTCCCAAAGCTCGTACCCCTGAATTCCCCTCTCCCCCTGAATCCCCCCATTCAAATCCTCTACCCAATCCCCTACCCCTTTCCAAGCTACACAGAGCGAAACCTCAACAATCTTAGAATTAAGGAACGTTATCGAAAGACAACGTGCTAATTCGGGAGCTTATGAGTAGGCTAGAGAAAATTGAGAATAAATCGCACCAGAAAGAATCAAACAAACATGAGGAGACTATAGCGAGTGACAAAAGAGAAGGGCTACGCAAAATTCCGAGGAAAAGGTCCCCTCCCCCCGCTGTTCCCAAGCCAACACCGCCTACACAGAACGTAGGACCGCAGAAACAAGAGGACATGGACGCCGAGGAAGTCCCACAGGGTACCAAAAAGCAGACAAACACGGCGCCGAGGGAAGAAGAACAGATCCAAATGTCACCTGGAGAGACGGCCATTCTGGCAGCGCTAGGGAGGCTAGAAGACCGCATGACCACACTTGAGGCGAAACACGATCGCCTAGCAGCCAGGGTGAATGCCATGGAGGTCCGCAACCGATACGCATCCCTCAAGAAGGAAAGGGCAGAAAGACTGAAGGAGACCATCGCGAAGAGGCGAGGTCGCTTAGGCGATAACACAAAGAATGACGCCTAACCCCAACAATAGGCGGGCGCAGAAGCGGGTGGGTTGCAGGGAAGTATCCGTCATCTACCAATGGAACTGCAGAAGTATAAGGGACAAGGATAAGGAACTGATCTTGCACATGGAAGGACAAGATCGACAACGGCAACCGGTCGTCATAGCATTGCAAGAGACGAGAGGAAAGCCGCGCTTACCAGGATACATAACACACACAGACCCATCGGAAATAAGCACAGCAATCCTCGTACGCAACACCGTGACGGCAACTCAGCACATTACGGCGCAACACGGATGCGAGCATACGCTTATACACGCACGCGACATCGGAACCGCAAGGAACATGTTCATATTGAATGTGTACTGTAGACCCGGAGCAAAGCACTTCTGCAATTTTGACGTGATAGTGAGGGAAGCAAAACAGCTCGCGAAAGACAGACCGCTCCTTGTATTAGGTGACTTCTACGCACCACACCCTATGTGGGGCCACAAGATGGCGTCCAAGAGAGGCAAGGAACTCATACAAGCGATGGAAAAGCACGACCTCACACTCCTTAACGAACCGGGCGTCCCCACCAGAAGCGGAAACAGTGTTACTAACGACACCACACCGTATCTAACATGGATGGCAGGGACACTCGAAGCGGAGTGGAGGTGCGAGGACGTTGATCTGGGATCCGACCACAAAATCATAAGCATCGAAGTCCACGGTCCCCAATACCGGGCCGAGCTGGGCAAGGCATGGATTACAGACTGGGACAAGATGCGGAAGTACACTCGAGAAGGCAATGACGCGGCCGAGGAGACAGGAGCAGAGGTCGAGCATAGCTTACAACAGTACGAGGAGTGGCAAAAGAAACAGCAAGAAACACTCCGCAAGTTCACCCAAAAGATCACGACAACGACGGACACACCATTCGTCGACGCCAGCCTATCCAACATGTGGGCAGCTAGACATTCGCTGACTCGCAGATGGAAACGCCAGCGAAGAAACAGGAAGCTAGCACGACGCATTGGTCTCCTGAACAAGCAGATTGCTGAATACGCAGCGAAGCTCTGTAGAGAGAACTGGCACAAGATGTGCGAAGGACTACAGGGACAGCTATCGGCGGGAAAGACGTGGAAGCTACTACGCCACCTTATAGACCCGGCACAGAGCAAGACGGCAACCAACCGAAACCTTACCAAGGTACTCAACACGTACGACGGTAACGAAAGCGAACTCTTCAGGGCACTCAAGAAGAGATACCTGCAGAATGAAAAAGGAGTTCACCCAATACCCAAAGAGTATGAGGGACCGGAAAACGGCGAGCTAGACAGACCCTTCACCATGGCGGAGCTCTGGTCGGCAATAGATGAAAGCAACAAGAAGAGCGCACCAGGGACGGAGAACATAACGTACAAGCATCTTTCCAACATGTGCGGCAAGACAGCGAGAGAACTCCTTAGGTATATCAACAATGCCTGGGAGACCTCAAAGCTACCACACAAATGGAAAGATGCGGAAACAAGATTCATACCGAAGCCAGGGAAGCCCCCGTCAGTAGACAACCTGCGCCCGATATCGCTGACCTCCTGCGTCGGAAAGGTTATGGAGCGAATGGTGCTACGGTGGTTACAGGGATACCTGGAAGATACAGGACAAATTCCAGCTACAATGTTTGGCTTCCGAAAACACCTTGGAACGCAGGATGTCATGGTGCAGCTCCACGAGTTGGTAGTCAAGCAAGCCACGAAGAACGGACCAAGAGCCATCCTAGCCTTAGACCTCAAAGAAGCGTTCGACAATGTGACGCACGCCAGCGTGTTGCGAAACCTCAACAAGATGGGGTGCGGGCGCAGAACATTCAAGTACATTCAAGACTTCCTCACGGACAGGACTGCGACAATAGCCATCGGCGGGACGAAATCAGACCCCATAACACTAGGGGAAAGAGGCACTCCTCAAGGGTCTGTGATTTCACCCTTGCTTTTCAACCTGGCCCTCTTACCCCTGCCAGGGCTATTAGAGCAAATAGAAGGAATAGACCACGCCTTCTACGCAGATGACATTACGGTATGGGTGACAAGAGCCGGATCTAAAGGGTGGATGGAGGAAACACTACAACAAACAGCCATGACGGTACACGAATATGCCAAATCGTGTGGTCTGAGCTGCGCACCGCAGAAGTCCGAGCTCTTGCTCGTCCAACCAGGTATCAACAACAAGACAAGATGCAGTATCACTGTCCAAATCGATGGAGTTGAAGTCAAGCCAACCCAACAGTGTCGTTTACTGGGATTGATGCTACGGAACGATGGTAAAGCAGACGGAGCGATCGCTAAGGTCCGAACAACGACCGAGCAAGTGCTGGGTATGCTCCGGCGAGTAGCAAACCGCAACCGTGGCATCAAGGAAGACGACGCCATCCGTCTAGTACGGGCCTTCGTCATCTCGTGGATTACGTATTCAGCACGGTACCTGCAGATGACGAGGACACAGCGAGAGGCACTGAACGTACTAATACGAAAGGCAATGAAACAGGCTCTGGGACTCCCCATATACTCATCTACACAGCGCTTGTATCAGATGGTGGTCCACAACACCGTCGACGAACTTGAGGAGGCCCACCTTTCTAGTCAGAGAGTACGGCTTAGTCAGACCGAGCACGGAAGACAGGCACTCCAGAAGTTGGGATGGACAGTCGAACCCACACTAACGACAAGTAAACTACCAGAAAAATGGCGGGAAGCGCTCACATCGAAGCCTCTCCCAAGAAACATGGCACCGGGAATAGACGACGACAGACGAAAAGCCAGGACAACAGCTCTAGCGCGAAGATTGGGGGGAAGCTCCCGCGTCCTCAACGCAGACGCTTCCCTCCAGAAGGGCAGCGACCGGGCGGCAGCGGTTGTGACAACGAGAGACCGACTGGTCGTCTTGGCTTCGACGAGGACCAGGGAATCCACGACTGCGGAAGAAGCGGCCATAGCCTTGGCGCTCGTTCAACCCGGCGTCGAGGTTGTGGTGACGGATAGCAAGAAAGCATATAGCAGCTACCGAAGGGGCTCCATCTCCTCCTCGGCACTAGCGACCGTAAACAAGAAAGAGCCACCGGGACAAGCCGTCGAGCTCGTGTGGACCCCGGCCTACTCCTCACTAGTTGGCAACACCATCGCTGACTACCACGCCCGAGAGATGACACGCCGGCACACGAGGAGTCAAGCGGAGGGGAGGACGACCCGATCCCGGTCACGAGCTACACAGACATAACACAGATGTACAGAGAGGATCGGTGTACACTACCAGAGCCTCACCGTTCACTAACACGAAAAGAGCAAACAATACTACGAAGAATACAGGCAGGGTCATTAGTACATCCAACACTGCTACATAAGATGTTTCCAAATCGGTATGATGACACATGCCCATTCTGCAAACAAGAAAGAGGCACCCTGCGTCACGTCATTGCAGAGTGCACGTCCCTCAAGAGCCCCATCCCACAGATTCTACCCCCATCATCACCCACCTCCCTCACCTCACCCAACCCTTCACCCAAAGAGCGGTGGGAGATCTTGCGGTCCAGCCCTGCCGTGCCGACCCACATAGCCCTCGTGGCTCGGGGCGTGGAGGTGCTGGAAGCATACGGGCCCCGAGAATAGGGGACCGCCCCATTGGCCGCCTTGATGGTGGTTCTTTATGGGCTCAAATAAAGTTCAACCAACCAACCAATGTTGCATTTAAATCGTAGAACACTGAGAACCCAACTCTGGTTCGGTAAATTTATTTAAAAGTTTAGGAACGATAAAGAAAGACTCAGCATGGTTTTCTGTGGATTCTCCTGGACTGTATACCTTACTTAAACGCGGCGACCATAATGGTACTGGAGGCTGCAGTGGCTGAACGGGGGTAAAGCATGTTTATCAAATGATGACACTTTTTTTCGATGCGAGAATGCACAGCGAGCGTGCACACAAATGCACTGCGATACTCTGCTCGGCGGAGTCGGTGCTGTAGGCCTGAACACGCAGCGAAACAGGATCCATCCAGCGTCTGTATATCAGGGGCAAAACACCTTAGGGGCTCGGGCTGTAGCGTCTCAGGTCGTCATCGTGTGCTGCCGTCATGGTACATTAGGTTGTCAAACGATGAAAAAAAACCAGGTGTAATAAATAAAACTTCTTCAAAATAACCTAAAATGATCAAAAGCATTTAATATACAGGAATAATTAGGATTTAGTTGCATAATGAACATAAATTATTCAATTCCGTCTAGAAATTGGTTTCGAACGCCGGGTTTTCACCTGTAAAGCACACTTCTTAGCATGCTGTGGCGTGAGTAAGGGAGACAACTTACGGCTGGTCTGTCGTGAATTTAAATCCGGGTCAACCCAAAGGGAAGGCGCCACTGCCTCAGCAAGGGCGCGATTGCTCCTCCCATTGGCGCTTCTCATGTTGCAAGAGAGAGAGAGCGGCAGCGGCGTGCGTTGACTCCAGAAACTATGATTTCTGCGATGAACGCTTGCCCATTAGCAGCGATTTTGCAGTGGGAAACTCCAGCGCGCACTGCGTGTTTCGCGTCTCCCCAGGTTTCACGTTACTGGAGATGGCCCGGCATTTTTTAACGAACAAAAAACGACAGATACAGGCACCAAGTTCAAACAATTTATTGAAGGAAAATAGTGCCAGCCATGCGTGACTTATCAGTGAAGAAGAATAGCGACAAAGTGCAATCAATCTGGCAATTGTAAAGGGCGTTAACAATTAGTCGTAGGGAAACATTTCTAAGAAAAGTGCGATTAACAAAAGATAACTGTAGAGCTCTCAATAGAATAATCTGGGCAAACGAAAGAAGCACGTCCGTATTCCAGGCGCAGACCAAACAGCAAGCAGAGGCGGTGAACGTACAATTTCAAACTACGCGACTATAAGCTATCGTACGAAAGTAATTTATTATTCGCGTTATGGCAGTGACGGTAGGCTAACGCAATAATTGTCTACACTAATTGTGTGGACCAATCTTGAAACAATTCCGTAACCAAGCAGGCTTGTTACATCGCACACCGTGCATCGTTTCCTGGCGCCACGCGCCTTACTCTTCCTGCTGTCCTCCTCTGACACCCATCTATTTCGAACGAACGAGCAAACAGATGCTTTCACTGCGGATCAGAACAACTTGCTGGCTTTACCTCGGCTAAGCGTGGATACCTTAAAGTGCAGAGGTGCGCTGCCTGACACGAAAACGCAGAGCAGGGGGAATTACGCAGACACAGACAAACTTGGAGGTTCGATTGACACTACAAGGGACTTGCCGATCTTTCAGGCGAAGCATATGTATTGGCTGAATTACATCACCGTCGGTATTGTCGCCCTGCGCCAGAACCCTCCTAACCGACTGCTGGCGGCCGAGGTTCTCTCTTCGCCAGCAGGTGGCGCTTATCATTACAAGGGTTGGATTATGTTTCGTCATGAGCTGGAAATTTGGTTTGGCAGAAATGTCAGAGCTGGTGGTTTCGCAGAGTTGGACAAGCTTTAGGGCTCATGTGTTCCCTCAAGAGCAGGGGTTGATTAGTTTTTTTTTTGCTTGTGCCTGCGCAAAGATAGCTATCGCTCTAAAACATGCTTAAAATTTTACATATTGCTCAGTTACTGCCGGCCAGAAGCTGACAGGGAAGTGAATAAGGCAGATACAGCTAGCAGACAACGAGCAACCTAGCGGACGATAGGAGATGCTTTGTTTACGTGATGCACTTGCTAAAAGTATTTTCAGGTCACCACAAACCCCGCATGCGTGGTGCATCACTGAAATTCCGCTATACCTTTCTGAGGAAACCGGTGACCCCGCTCAGTCATGAACACCATAATCCTGCTGAGCGCTGCACGTAAACTGATATAACTCTGAAAAATAATATAACTATTTTCCCGGGTTTAAGTTTGAGTTTCCGCTTTAGAATTGTGTGAAATGCCTTGACTTGCGTTTTGAAGTTTCCTGGGATTAATTTTAACAGGCAGTATAGGCATAATAAGGGAAAGCGCCAGCTGGATTAGCATTCCCGTCATTCAAAACTGAACGTAAATTGTGTGCTCTTCTCTTTCCTACGTACGGCTCTTATGCGTTACTTCTTCGAAGGATTCTCTGAAAATTTTTAGGAAATAATCAGCAAGTTGAGAACGGTAAACTATCGAGTCTGTCAGCCTCTTATGACTGAAAATAAGTTCTGAAAACAGGTAAAATCTCAAGGGGTTCTCGGAATTGATAAAAACGAAAATGTTTGCTCTCGTGTCATACGCGGAGATGTCCCATGGCCAAGTATGTTGCCAAGCGCTTATGAGTGAATATGGCATTTTCGGTTCATGGCATTATCGGTTCGACCCGGATCGACTCAATCATGATTGAAAGTGCCCGTGTGATAGGCTTATACTAGAGCTTAGAGTGACGCTAAAGCAAAGCTGACATGCTCATACGGCAGCGCACACCAGAAAGTGTCGGTTGTATACTATGCCTTCGGACACTGAGATTACCTTTAGCCGCCAAATTGTCGAAGCGTACAATGCAACTTAGCGGAACTGTGGAGGTGTCAGGCAGCCGTAAGTCAACCCGTTCGAAAGATTACATTTTGGCATTGTACGTAGAAATCACAATCTGTCGTTTACCTGGTTTTCGTTTCACGCTTTTTCACGTGATTGCCTGAGTACTACACATATGTAGGTTTTCGAATACCAAACAAGTTAATTGCGCTTGTAAATCGGTTTGTGTGCTCTGGCCTCGCATTATTACCTTGTGTCCAGTGACGAACACCCAGTATGACTCCACTGAATTTGCAAAAAGACCTTTTGAGTTTTAAACAGTTGGACAAGATATTTTAGCCGTGTTTAAGAAATAGCCCATTTTCCAAACCATGGTCTTGGGGCAGAGATTAATATGCCCGGAAATTTATTGCGCAGCGAGAGCTTTCGTTTCCTTTTACAACGAAAAAATATTGTTTTCTTGTGATACTTAGAAGTACCGTAGAAAAGCAGCCATGAAACCAGTGCTTTTGTGAGAAATTCTTCGATAGAACCTTACATCACACAATAAAAGTTTCTGTGTGTTCCTTCTTCGTCATGCGTGGAAACGCATCACTGGTGACTGGCTGTCATCTCCGTTGCAGCGAGCGACGCTGAAAGAGCATAATCTGATTACCTAGACGCGAAGGCACTGAGAAGCAATACGGTGCCCCGTCTACGTGAGATGAGAGGGGCAGGATTGAGCTAACATCGGTGTTTTCCAAACCACGGGGACGAGTCTAAAAACAAAAAAAAAAGGCAACACCAAGATAGCTTATATGTAGAAACGACGGACATGTTCCTTACACGTGCATGTTTCTTACACATACACGTAAAAGCAAAGTAAAAAGCAAAGCACGCCTGCGTCAGGGATAATGTTTAGAACGGACAGAAACGGCGAAACGCCCCAACCCCAACAATCTGTGGATCTACCGTACTGGGCGTAGCTGGATGCCTGCAAACACTTTCAAGGCATCTACGCGGTGCGCGTTCCGCGAAAATTCAATTTATCGGAGGCGGTTGTCGGCTGGGAAAGTGCTCCTTGCTATAGGCTACGGGGTCCGCCACACCTACTTGGTTCGAGGTCCCATATAAAGTGACAATAGCATTCTGGAGCTTTATCCTCAGCGGTAAGACGCTCACCTCAAGTAGAGGTCCCTGGTTAGTTAGAAGAAAAGTGTACGCCATTGTGTGCCCTCCGGCATTGAGATCCGCAGCTTCTTAGCTACATAATCTACTCAACAAGATCCCAAAATCTTTACGGTTGTGACCTCTTGACCTCGTACAGGTTTCGAACTCAATTTGCGTTAAGTACACCATAAACAAGGGACGACCTCATTGGGACTATACTGAGCCCATTTTTTGCAAAAGAGAGTTACAGCGAACGTAATTCGAAGACTAGCTTTGATTTTAGTTTTAGGAGTACTTCGTAGTTACTTGCAATTGCGTTCTCAAAATATTGACTTTTCGCTCTATTTTGAAGTTCGTTCTTAGCCTCTATAAAAGTAAAGGGAGAAAAAGTTTTGTAGTTTTCTCAAATTATGTTTAGAGAATTTCATTCATTCTAAAGAAAACTCCTCCCATAGCTGCAGAAACACTTGTGCTAAAAATGTGAGAAACGCGGCGTGAAAGCAGTGCCGACTAAAAAATGCATTGGTCAAAATTACAATCTTGTAACAGGGAAGTTATTATGGATATAGATTTTCATATAAAGATATTGTGGTTACTTAATCGCAGCGACATGGAGAGGGCATAGCCTAGCGAATAAGGGAGTAAACTACAAGCACACGCGGAACAGCGTATAAAAGATCCTTCAACAAAACATTCATATACGCGATTTACAAAGCGGCGGTCGGGGGCCAGCCACGTAGGGCGAAGTAACTTCACTCCGCCTTGCTGGCTCTTTCGGACGCGGTTTTCGCCGCGGCCTTTACTAGGCCGGGGCGCATCAGCGAGCGCGGGAGTGGCGTCGTGGGCGACGTGTGCAATTATATTGGAGTGTCCCTGTGAATGAAGACTTACCGACGCGCAGATAATCTGTGGCAACCTTCAGAGACTACTTAGTCCCGAAAAATGGCTCATAAACGTTCTGATAGCGCTGTTCTGAGTGGCGCCCATCGCCACTGTCCTCTTCACGCGTTTCGTAGCTGTTTGGCTGCACTTTTAGTTTTATTTGGACGTTTACAGCAATCATGTATATCCGGGGTGCACCCTACAGCCCGCGGGGCACATTAGGGGGAATATTATGCTGACCTCGGGAAAACATCGCTACCACCCTCCCATTGTCCCTTCTGAAGAATGACAAGGCAATTCTAGACTCAAACCAGGCTAGGCAGGAACAAAGCAAGATCCCCTCATGTTGTCATTACTTCCCAACTTCCGTTTTTTGTACCGGTAAAAAAAATACTCCAAACGCTACGCGCACCCTCCGGTCCTAACAGCCGTCCAGCCGTTGCTGCATCGTCTACATGGAACTTGGCCCTCCACTTTACACTTTTGGCTACACCTGATTTAACCGCTATATAGCCATGATATAGACGCTAGTTTTCCTTCCTTTACATCATAACATTTATGGATTCATTCGCACACGCATTAGTAACCGAGTTAGAAGCTGCAGAATGAGAATGGGATGCTATATCAATACCTGCCGGGTGAAATTATGGGAGGTTTTCAAGGCAGCATCTTGGTGGAAACAAAAGCGCTCAAAAAACAGGGACGAAGGAAGACGTAGACCAACAGCGCTTCCTTCGTCCCTGTTTTTTGAGCGCTTTTGTTTCCAGCAAGATGAACACCTACCAACTACCCGAACTTTCCGTTATTCTGCAGTAAATATCAAGGCAGCCCCAGGGCCTATCCTTCACACACGACCTACAGCAGAATGGCCACGTAGGGTTTTCGTACCCTAGCCCGCGGTTCGAAAGAGTGGTGCTGGTGGTACGAGACACGGAGCAGTAAGGGCTTCCTACTACATGACTTGGCACGCTCCAAGTACGTGGAAAGAGCGGTAGTAGCTGTGGCTTTGCGTTCCGCCGTTGAGAAGTCCTGCTTGCATCCGGTAAGAACGACCGTCAACCAGGCTGCGTAACGCCGGCTACGCAAACGAATCTTCTAAAACCTGGTAACGCGTGCAAAAGGAAACAACTAGACAAGAGGTGCGACGCTCGAAAGAGAATACGGTAGTGTTTCCCAACGTACATGGCTTCACGCACAACGTCAAGAAGACTGCAGCCAGGCAGGCTGTGTTCTTTGTGCACAGTGCCCCAGGAAGGCTCATCAAATGTGCCGACCAACAAAGAAGGGACAGATTCGCAATGAGTCATCGAACAAGACACGCGGACAGCCAGAACGAAGTCGTACATAGCATCCAATCATCCTGCGGAAAGTCTAGGCCGCACAAATTGGCAGGTGCGTGAACACACCTGCTGGTTTAACACACGACAGGGCAACACAATACACCGCCTCACCCAAGTCAACGCCTTCCGGCTGCCTTCCATGTTACTTCTGCACTTGCCCCAATTTCCCCGATTGCACCACACACATCGACGATATAGATGTCCTTTTAATGAAACGCAACCACCCCGCATTTCAAATTTCAGTGGAAAAGGCTATCAACTATACCATTATCTTTCATAATTTTATTCCGACGCATCTGTTTTCATGCCCGCGCATCGCATATATTCCCGCACTAACCACCACAACCCAGTTTACCCTACGCATACCCGTACAACTGTACACCTTCGGTCATTCTTTGTTCAGACAACGAAGGATTGGAATGACATTCCGCCCCACGTCGTTCACCACTCCAGCCCCATACTTCTCACAATGCACATAGAAGAAATATACCGTAACAGAGTGATGAGCTGGGCAGAGTTGGTATGGTGTCATAATGGACAACAGCGCCAAAAAAGACGTGGGCGAAGCGAAGGGACCGGACGAGCGCACGGGTTCGTTTCCCTTCGTCCACGCCTTTTTTCACATCGAAGAAACCCTGTATGAAATGCCCACCCCTCCTGTAACACCCTATCCTGCGGTTTTTGGTATAATAAATAAATAAATGAATCAATATATAAATAGGTAAATAAATAAAAAATATAAAATAAATGAATAAAATAAACAAATAAATAAATAAATTAATTAATAAATACATAAAATAAATAAATAAATACACATAAAACATGACACGTGCGCAAGCACAGCTCTCGTAGCTTTGACAGAGAAAGAAATTGACCTTCTTAAAGATTATCTCGTGCGATGAAAGACTGCTGCGCTGAGCCAATGCTGTGCAATGGTTCACGTATACATCTGCCCTTTTGTTAGTTGAAAGTCAGTGAATATTTATCATTGTTTTCATGTTTTCTTCTAACGTCGCGTGTGTATCCGTTCATGCTGAACATTTAAGTCGAAGTTCGTGAAGTTTTGCCTTGTGATTAGGGACTGCCCGAAAGGCTGGCTGTTAACATCAGCGTTCACGACGTCAAGACAATGAATGCGGGCTCAGTTTTTCAGGCGAATACGCAATAAAACTTACTCTTAGCAGCTGGTTCAAACTTAAGACTAACTGTTATTAAGGTGAAGTTAGTTTTCACCTAAATGTTAAAATTCTAATTGAAGAGACTGTTATAAGCGAGTAATTGAAGTGTTTTCAGTTTCTTGCGTTAAAATTGCTGTTGCGCCTGTCGTAAGCCCGAATACTGTCCATTTCTATTTCGAAGACTAAATAATCGAAAGGAATTATATTAAGTGCACCGCAAATAATTTTTATTAAGTGAGTTCGCTAGAACGTATATGAAATAGTTATCGAGAAGTTGTTTGCCGCATTTAAAATTATGGGAACACGTTGTATGTGACGCCCCAGACCACGGGTTCTGAACAAATTCCTTACATAGCGAAACTTAGGCATCGAGCACAAAAATGGGAACGTTCATTTTCATGAGGGAATAGCAACAGGAGGTGCCGACGAATTTGCGGTTCCAGATTCGCATTTCTGTTACCAGACTCTCTATAGCTTATAGGGATTGTACGGGCCATGAAAACAAAATACAAGTTACTTTCGTTAGGAAGATTCCTTTGTCCAAATAACAGTGATAGCAATTTTACCTCCAACTTCGCAAAATATATAAAATAAAAAAAGAAAACGTTTCAAACAGCGGTGACTCCCTGGGAACCTTTTGGCAACTTTTCTATGACATCGGAAAATATTGTTTGTGGGATTGGTGGCCGGCGACCTAAACCATCGCTAAGACACATGACTGGACGATTGTGGTGGGGTTTAGGTTCCGTTTCGGTGCATCACTTGAGAGCAAATGTACAGTTTACACATGGAAAATTATGTTTTTATTGCTGACCCAAATGTCGTCACTTTTTCCCGTAATATGTGACTGCAGAGCGAAATTTGAAAATCATTCAATCATGCTTGTGTTTTTAATGTCAACATGTGGCTTTCGTGGTTGGGATAGAGATGATAGAAGTCCTAAAGCCCGTTTTTTTTCAAATTAGACAAAATGGTGGTTAATTTTCAGTGTTCCTTAAGGAGAGACACGATGGGGAACTTGATGTATACGTTTCCCATCTTCTACACAAAGTACGGAAAGCTTTGTGAGCGTCATTGGTTGTACTCTCGTTGCCGGAGGGAAGCAACCCATCCACCGATGTAACAGCTGTAGAAGGAGTTGATTTGCGGCGGGAAGTCCGTTGCATGGATCGAGAGCAGCAGCTTTCCTACTGCTTGTTCCTCTTACAGCGTCTCCAGCGAAGAATTCTGAGCTGTCAGCGATGGTCTGAAAATTTGTGTTTGCGGTACCTTGGGCGATTGGGTGGCATTCGAGTGTTGCCGAAGTTCATAAGAAGTATACCTGCACAACTATGTTTATTTATTTATTTCCCTAAATGTGGAGATATTTAATCATGACAAAAGAATAAAACTGTGCATTTTCTGGAAACTTACAGATACTACTAGGAAATACAACAAAATACAGAAAGTTACAGAAGGGACAATAAAATTTCAAGGACGACATTAGAACCACAAAAAATCTTTGTACAAAGCCAGGCAAGTTTATAACAAACATTACGCTTATATTCTATTGAAAAATTT
Organism: Haemaphysalis longicornis; assembly: GCF_048455015.1. Taxonomy (NCBI): domain Eukaryota; kingdom Metazoa; phylum Arthropoda; class Arachnida; order Ixodida; family Ixodidae; genus Haemaphysalis; species Haemaphysalis longicornis. The sequence goes on along the minus strand of NW_027526233.1, from coordinate 30,748,413 downwards.
TGCCCAAGGACTTGCGGTGGTTAAGAAGCGTATGTATTTGATGCCTCACAGCACTGGCTTTACACCGAAGAAGAAAGAGGGAGAGCGTAAAAGGGCATTACAAACTGAGTTCTGATGCACACAACATGGGAGAGAGAATCGTGTATCAAATAAAAAGGTACGTGGTTCTTATTCCCACTGGGAGACACACGGCATACTAACACACTTATTCCCACACTCCGACTCACTTTTAAATATATTAAATCGGAAGATGGCAGAGGACTCTCAAAATTAAAGCGTAAATATGTTCAGTAAATTTTTCCTACGTGGTGCATGCATGAACACCGTTTTGTTCTAATTCATTTTCGTACGCTCCCGATTACGGTAGTAAAACGCATTCTTCAAGGTTTTGTTATGCTCATGTTGATGCCAATTGCAATTACTTTGTTAAAAGAATACAATGTCGTCTCCTAAAAGGCGGATTTCCGACCTTAAACCTACATTATTTACAAAATCATTGAAACACAAAAGAACAGGAGATGTCAGAAAACACTTCCCTTGGGTATTTTTTCGGCGACGTTTACGCAGCAAGACAGTTGGGCACCGATTCACGTCTTTCCTAAATACGATTAATGTTTTAATTATCCACCCACGAGAAATTCCAATATTGTTTTCTTTTCAGGCGAGGCTGCCATGAGAAACTCTATTAAGGGCTTTTCTTCAATCTGGAAGTATTACATCCCCAGTTTGTTGTTACACAGATTAAGAAACGTACATGCGCAAGTTGCGCACAATCATTTATTTATTTTTCGGCAGAATTTTGAGTAATTCTGTACTGCACGTTTCAGCAGAACATGCGGAATTTCAAGAATTGCTGTACACGAAAACGGTCAACAGAGGAGTGCCTTGAAATGTACAGTGCAGCAGATGATCCTCTTGTTAGGTATACCGATACCTTTGTTCAACGTCACACGATCCTTTAAAGCAATGCACATTCTACCAGAAAGGCTACCGCCATATTTATGAGTTAGGGACTAGAATCGCGAGAAATATTTCGAATCGGTGATACAAGAATGTTACCGCGTCTCGATAATCACTGACATTCCAACAGTGTATGCTACCACAATCCATTACAATTTACCCGTTGTTTTCATAACGCGTGTAGCGCTAGGGCACAATGAGGACCGTTGTGGCGTTCGTTGCTCGAAGCACACCTTTTAACTATGTCAGCCATCTTTCGATGCGCTTGTTTCAGGGGTATTTTTGTTTCAAAGTTCCCGTCACAAAAGCCTAACGTGCCATTATTTCAGGTTAACGAAAAGAAGAACCTGATGGGTGGCTTTTTCAATTACGTTTTGAAACCTCCCACAAATTTCGGAACGTTTAAAAGACTGCCAAGGAACATTCCTTGCACACAGGCAGGTGTGTGCATTTCAGTCTTCAAGTTCCGTAGAATGATTCATTTTCGGCAAAATCACCACGATTTTCGTTGGCCAGAGTATTTGGTTTTACTTATGACTTGCGCCCTATCCATTTCGAGGTAATGTGTAATCCCTGTTCGCCATAGCCACCTTAAGGTGCGCCGCACGCACCGCCCACCTCCTTACCGGCCAGCCGTTATCGTTTGATCTGTGCTTCTAAAGTAACTCGGTGCGCGCCACTCTGGAGCGACAGAGCTAAACTTGGCCAAAACCACACAACGTATCTCTAACTTCTCTGGAAGCTGGCTTTTAAAATGATAGTGGAACATCTCGATTATCAGTCCCGGATCATGCACGGGCTACCCGAGACGCGATCCTGCGCTAAATTTTTCCTATGTATTCCTAGGTGACCTCCGGTCCGAACGCAGTCCTCGGACTGCCCGCGGATCATCCAGGACTGGAATATCGAGGAGGACCAGTATTTATTGGGCTACACCAGTATTTCTTGGGCTACACAGAAAAGATTACACCATCTTCCCTAAGGGGAACCCAGAGTAGTATGCGAAGCAGGCATGGGGTCGATTCAAGTGCCCATTAGTTTTCAGTTAGTTGTTTCCGTGAGGTTGAGGTACGTAGCTCCCGTTATATTTGCCGTTTGGTTTCCATGGTAACTATGAAACGTTTAACTTACTCTAACTACTAAATGGGAAATTGCGTTTCCGTGAGGTTCAGGTACGTCGCTACCGTTATATTTACCGTTTGGTTTCCATTGTAACTACCACACTTTTCACTTACCGTAACTACGAAATGGGAATTGCGTTGACGCCTGTTTCGCATACTAGTTATGGTTCTCCTTCGAGAAGATGGTGTAATTTTATTTGAGGGGGGTGGTGGGTGTTAGAGTGGAGATGCATAAATAGAGAGAGCGAGAAAGAGAGAGACGTTGTACGTGATATGAGTTTGACTTTATATAAGCATTATCATCATCATGTTCAATGTAGGTGACGTCGAGCTGTGGTTTGCGTTCCGCTTTAATTATGACCGCCTTAAGGTCTGTGAAATGTAAAGTCAAGGGCTGTTGTAGTGGATGAACCCTACAGTTGCTGACGATGGGTCGATGCATGTCGCCCGGATGGTTGTGGGCTGCTTTGAATAACGGCCCGCCGGGACTCGCCGACGCACGCCGCTGCCGACGACGATGAAACTTCGAAGGCGCGTGAAGCATGCTCGCCTCGTGCCGGCCCAGGGAGACACCGGAACACTGTCGCTCCAGGAGCCATAGAAGGGATGGGGCGTTCAGCAAGCCGAGCATGCGCACTGGGAGTGTGGATGGCGCAACAACAACGACAACGACAAGGGAGCGACATAGCCTCAACCATGAGATGCTTCGCATCTAAAACTCCCCACCAACTGTTCAGGGCGCTGAGGCGTTGTCCGAAGGGTGTCGTGGGTGCTGGTGATGATGCAGGGAGTGGCGTTGCGGAGCTATGACGACGGTGTCACCCACGCCGGAACGTCAACTAGGAAGACGCACCGTTGTCCTCGTATACAACGGTCTGCTCGGCAGCCGCTCACGATATGGCGCCTTGCTGGAGCCGCAGGATGCAACCATACAGCAGGCGGCGGGTCGCCCAAAGGTGGAGCATGCCAACGTTGCGCGCCTCCATGAGTCAGGAGTCGCGCCTCGGCTACAGGAATCCAAGGCACCAGGTAGACCCCTCTCGAGCTCTGGTCCCGAAAACCCGTTGAGCTTCGAGTTTTCCAACTGAACGTCGCGCTCCTCGAACCTTCTCTGTCCACTCCTCCCGGCGTTCTCCTCTGTTCTCGGCCGGCCTCCACAGCTCTTCGCTTGTGTCCACTTACCAATGGCCCATGCCAGCCCCTCGTGTGGCTTGCCACTTCTTTCTTCACGGCGCAACCACCGCAAGGGCAATTACCGCACGACTACTGCGTGGGTATGTTTCCGCAAGGTTGTCGTCGTTGTCGTCGTCACACCGGGAACCTCACCTCGCATCATCTTGTACTTTTAATTTCGGTTCGGTACAATTGCTATCACTAATCTTGTAAACTGTTTTTGTTGTATGTGTGTGAGCGCACATTTATAAATACAGCATGCTTCCAAAGTTAAATAGGAGCTTGAAGTCGCCGGGCATTCGGTGTGCCTTACCATTACTACTTGGTTTTGTTGCGCGGTAACATTTAGGTTGATCACCAAACTAGGATGGCAAGTTTGGTTAGTTGGTTCGATTTGAGAGCCATAATGAAAACCAGCGGGAGAAACACCGGGAAAAAAAAACAGGGGCGACGCAAAGTGCTGCATTCACTGTGCTTCGCCCCTCCTCTTTTGCCCCTGTGGTCATTGTGGTGTTTTCCCTAATGAATCAGAATAAATTACTTATTCGCCGAATAATGCACCCAGCTTGATTTACAGCCATGTTTCTTTGTCGCCCAGGGCATGAAATGCGCTCCTGCTCCCTGTCTCTTGGCCAATCTTTCGCATTGCTGTGAAACACTGAGGGACCCTGTGCCTGTTGCGGAATTGCAGGAAAGGTAGCTCAGTAATCCTTTGTTTTCTTTATGGCGTTTCTCCCTGAATGTTTCTCCCAGATGACCAAACATGGCCCGTAAGCTGCCTTGTCACCAGCGTCGTCTTTATGGCCTGGTTTAGGGAATCTCCGGAGCCCAGTAGGGAATGGACTGTGCCTATATATTACCTGAGCAAAGTTGACGACGCAAAAGACGGCCGAGGGTTGCTTGAAAATAATTTTTGTACGAGCGCAAGCTCAAAACTAAACAACAAGAGGAGGCAAACCTGGAAGAAACACTTAAAGAAGCCATGAAGACAAAACACAAGTTTGGTCCATTCAAAAGATTGCCTCGTTAGAATCATACTGACACCACTTTTAAGGTAAACTTCGCTCAAATAAGCTGTATAATTAGGAAAAACGGAAATGGCCATGCGGCCCACTAGGTCATTTCCCGCGACAGAACCACTGAAGTCATATCAGACTGATCGGGGATATACGGAGGCCGGCAAAAGCAAACGCGAATTACGCAGAGCTTATAAGCTTGCAGAACGAGCTTTTTGCGCCTAAATGTACTGCATATCCAGTTTACAGAAGTACGAATGGTGCGGCAAACAGCCAAAGTTACGGAAATACAGGTAAACATAGAAGTACCGTTGCGCACTGCCGTGGTACTGGGCGCACTATGCGTTTTTAGCTGCACAGTACTCCGACACTCTGGAATTGTCTTTTACGACGCTGGCCGATTGACGTTAGCGACGTTGCCTTGCGCGGCCCTGTTTGTCAAGCATACCCCCTGTTTTCCGAAGCGATTACTTTCTACCGTAACAAAAACAAGCCACGTGTAAATAAAGTCAAAAACAAAGCAACGGCAAAGTGCTGCGTAAGCTAGCGCCAGCTGGGAGGTTTGACGACAAGCACGTTTGCAAAGCCTAATGGCGCCGTGGAAGTTCTTGATATACGCGCCGTTATGACTTCATTCTAAACGAAATCAAAACACACGATTTGGCGGGAGAATCAACATTTTAACCTAAATTCATTAATTTCTCAGTGAATACGGCATCATTTGCTGCCGCGCAAGCGCTGGCGACGCTATAAAAAACCAAATCTTTCGAATAAATCCAACTTGTATTTTGTCTTATTGGCTCCTTTAGCGCTGTCAGGTGCACAGTCACGCGTCTGCCACTTTAGTGCCGCTGAGTTAGTTTTTGGTTTTCATGCATGTATCTAAACCGCAATCCTAGATCATACACCCTATCAGATTAACAAAATTGTTGGAGTAGAGAACAATTTTTTGGCGCATGTCCATTTTTTCCCGTGCGCTACTATCAGCCCACTTAGATATATAAGCGTGAAGTAGAGGTTAACGAGGGCTTTTGTATTTGTGGTATTCCGGGGTGTATTATCGTCTGTCTCCAATAGATGTCTTGCAATGGCGTCCGGGTCCTGTTTAACAAAGAAAAGCAGCGTTTAGCGCATTTTTGGCTTACACAGTAATTTGTTCATTGAGCACCACCTCATTTTTTTGTTCCAATGCCCTCGCGCAATTTATTTCAAACTTTGGTTGCTTTTGTACATGGAATGCCGCCGCAAAATGTTGAGTCGAGCAAAAGGTCTTTTCGTATTTTGGGGTTAAAATATCGTTGTCAGTGCGTGCTCTAGTATTACCCATTGCAAAGAGAAAGCGCGCGTTTATTTTCAATGAAAATACCACTACCCAGTACCACTCAAGTATTCACGTTCAGCTAAAATCTGCTGAATGATTGAAAATATAAAAAGTGGAACATTATTGTTACTGATATCTGCGCCATCTTTAAAACAAGCTTATATAGGAAAGTATGCGGCAACAGGCAAAAATAATCATATCGGTAAACTATCCCTTTTTGACCGCTTAGCCCCTTTGTTGCATTGTCGCTATTACTCGTCGCAGCAAATTGTTTCACACTAGAGGTGTTTCAAATCTTTCATCTATGTGTGGAAAGCAAATGCATTCCTTAGAAGCAGCATGCACTGCATAATTTACTGAATTTTATTTATTTTTTATTTATTTATTTACTCTCAAAGCACATGGGCATTACAGAGAGGAGTGGGGGGTCAAACACTCTACAGGCAATGCAGCAGGAGTTTGGTTACACATAAGAAACATATTTACATATTTGAAATATACACATCAACTAGTAATATAAACAATAACAGGAAAGGAAAAATCAGAAGGTTGATAAAACCTTCTCCACACTCGGGAACAACATAGCAGGATTTACACAAAATCGCGGAATTCACGGAAAAACAGTATGAGAAAGAAAGATAATTCAAATAATATGGCCACTAATAGCCACCTTGAAATTGACTGGATGAATTATTGGAGCAATGCAGGGGGCGAGGTGGTTCCAGTAAGAGGTGGTTTTAGGAATGAATGAGTTGAAATAATAGTTTGTCCGGCTGCTGGGTACGCCAACCTTGAACTGATGGTCATTTCTTTTCGAATGATAAGTGGGAGGAAAAAGCATCGAATCTTTGAGCGTTAAATTGCCGTGATAAATTTTATGAAAAAGACGAAGTCGTGATATTTTCCTGCGAACAGACAGATCAACTAGGTTAAGGGAAGATTTCATGGAAGTGACGCTAGCCGTACGAAAATAGTTAGATAATATGAAGCCTGCGGAACGATTCTGGATAGCTTCGATATCATGAAGTAACGAGTTGATATGCGGGTCCCAGACCGATGACGCATACTCGAGCTTTGGCCGAACTAAAGTTTTATATAAAACGAGTTTTATATCTGTTGAAGCTAGAGCAAAATTTCGCCGTAAAAAACCGAGCATGCGGTTAGCGTCACATGTGACATGTTCGATGTGTGTTTGCCAAGAAAGGTTATCCGAGATGTACACGCCAAGATATTTGTAACATGACACTTTGGTTAGGGGGTCGTGGTTGAGTATGTAAGTGCACGCTGTAGTATTACTTTTTTGACGGGTTACTCGCATTACTTTGCATTTATTTGCGTTAATTTCATTAACCATGTATCGCACCACGTAGAAATCTTATTTAGGTCAGATTGTAGCGCACTTTGGTCGGCGGAATCCAAAATTTCTCTGTAAATGACGCAGTCGTCCGCGAAAAGTCTAATAGTTGATGATAGTGTGTTCGGCAAGTCATTAATATAAATTAAGAATAATAGGGGACCTAAGACAGAACCTTGCGGCACACCAGACGTAACAGAGCAGTGCGTGGAAAGACAGTCATTAGCAACTACGTATTGTGTGCGGTTAGTTGAAAAACACTGCAACCATTTGAGAATATTTATGTCTAGATTGATTGAGTTTAATTTAGAAAGTAGTAGTTTATGACAAACGGTATCGAATGCCTTTGCGAAGTCGATAAATACGCAGTCGATAACTGAAGAACGGTCAGCGGCGCGAAATAGGTCGTTAGTAAGGCTAAGCAACTGAGTTTCACAGGAGTAATTTTTTCTGAAACCATGTTGGTACTTGCTAAAAAAGGAATTGTTTTCGAGAAAGTGGACTAAATGGCTGTAGATAATGTGCTCAATTTACATGGTACACTGATGAGCGATATGGGTCTGTAATTGATGGGATTGTGAGTGTTACCTGTTTTGGGCAAAGGAACCACCTTCCCAACCTTCCAATCCTGTGGTATTGCAGACGTTTCCACAGACTGTGAAAAAATCTTAGATAGAATTACAGCGGATAATATTTCAGTATTTTTTAGGAATTAGGGGTTAATACCATCATCTCCGGGGGAAGAAGGTTTCAGATTTCTGATCAATTTGGCAACAACCACCCAGTCTATGACTAATGGATCCATGTGTAAATAATTGTAGGCAGGGAAAGGGGGCGAACTGAATGGTACACAGATTACAAACACCGACGAAAAGACCGCACTTAAAGCTTCACAGCACATTTCACTTGGGATCCCACAGTCGTCTTCAGACATCAGTTCAATTTTCTTTTCACTTTTTCCGTTGATGGTTAGCCAAAATCTCCGGGGATTAGTTCTAAGCATAGAGGGGAGGGTAACTTCAAAGAAAGAACGCTTAGCCACGGCAAGCGCGTGCGCATATTCACCGGCTGCCTCATTGTACGCAGCCCATCGGTCAGTTGACCTCGATTGCTTCTCGTCATGCAATCCCCATCTCTTAAAGCACCTTTTAAATATTATGCGTGAGGAAAACCGCTGTTTCCGGCTTTACAAGTGCTAGTAGCGTGCATAGAAGCTGTCATAGGCATTAACATTCCCAGGAAAAAATGCTGCAACTAAAGGAAGGCGGGGACGCGTTGAGCAGAGTGATAAAAATAAACAAAGATTGCATTTTCTCCGCCGCGGAGAATCGGGAATACATTAACCGCACGTGCCGGGTTACAAGCCGTCGGGCAAGGGTGAACCAAGCGCTTTTACTGCCAAACAAAGCAGGCATGCATTACAAATGAGTACGCCATTTCCAGGCACAGACATCACAGACATTGCTTGTTTTGCACTTAAACATATCATAAGATCTGCTGAGGCCTTTTGGAGGATATCTTACTTGGTTTGCGTGAGGTCTTTTGAATTCTAACAAGGGGTGCTAAATAACAACTTTGCCGTTTAGTACGTCGTTCAACGTATAAAAAATGTGATACCATTTTACTCCACGCCATTGGCTGCAACTATATCGTGGTGTGTACTTGAGCAGACTATCCAGTATTTCCATCGTAGTTTGGGTTGACAAAACTTCAATTTTAGTACAGATTTTGCCCAGAAACGTATCTGTCGCAGTTTTTCCAACTTCTCCACGGGCACTATAGACAGCTGTACAAAAGTGAAATAAGAAAACTGGGGACCACCAGGCTAACATGTTACTGATTTGGATGTAACACAAAAGAAACAAAACAACAACCCTTCTGTCGGAACGACTACGATGGGAGAACGCCAAGTTTTGCAGAATCATGTTCAACATAAACGAGCCAACCAAAACGGAGCGAACCATATACTGCGCTGCGACTGTGCTCTCTAGTGATTCACAATTATGGAACTTTTATGGGTTTGCCTAGCGTTCAACCGTCATCGTCGTTAGACGGTGGGGTGCATTTTGTGTTTTAGTTTTCACGTCCATGCACCCATCTCCAAATCTGAACTACTTCGACCATGCTTTAATGACTGAATCGGGTAGACGTCGGCTTCATAATGATCTTCTGGACGCCGCTTGACATGCTCACGACAGTCGTGAGCATACACAACATACTTTCGTGCTTCACAAATCTCGCAACAGTATTGGTTTGCTACAGCTTATCTCGCGACGCCATCTCAGCAGCAAAAATACCGATTCTTGAACAAGTGGCCGTGGAGAATTTACGGCCACTTTGTAGGCTATAGCCGGTGCCGACAGAAGACTCGGCCGAAAAATTGGCCAACACAGGCCTTTGGAATCTCGTGTCATAAGTATTTAGCCACACTAGGTACTGTAATTACCAGCCAGGTAGCCATTGGACACAGCCCCAAATACCTGGTTGTGGAAATGAAGTCGTTCGTTCTTGGATCATCCCCCCCGCCTGTGCGGCTATTCGATGAAACAGTTGGTGCCACAACTTATCTCTGTCTTTCGTGACAGCTTCGTACAGATGCCGGGTAACGAAACTTGCATTTCGTCTCGGTAGAGTCCCTCACTTTAGTGCCGAGAGCAGTGGGACACAACAGCCATTCACAAGACAAGCGGCTGCCATCGGCGGCCTTTCTAACCGCAGCGTTGGCTCAGAGATACAGCACTCGAATCGTATTCGGGAGGCACCCGCTTCGAATCCTGGTACCGCCGGGCACCCAACGGTTTTTTAACGAGTGCAGGGGTCCCTGCTGAAGTGCTGACACTTGAAAGAGGAATTCACACCTCGAGAGCTGCCTTAACCCTTGTGAGGTGCCCTAACTCTTGTCCATCTGGCAGCGCCCAGGGGCATCATGCCGCGTTGCGCCATTGTCGGGGTGGAAGAGCCTGGCGGCATGTCCTGCCATAGGTGGCTACAAATGAAGCGTCCACCATTACTTTGGAAGGCACCATGTACATTCAGTTGCCTTGGTGGCGCCGGTAACCTACCGTGAAAATGGGTACAAGCGGCTCCCAGGCCTGGCGCTCGGCCCTTGTTTGAGACTACAACCTGAAAACGTAAGGGTTCCGGCTAGTTGGTAATTCATTGTCAACACAGTGCGAAAAAGACGAGGGACGAATGAAGACGACAAACAAGCGCTGACTTCCAACTAAAATGTAATGAAAAGAAACCCACACATAAATATACATTCTATCACAAAGGAATGGCAGATACCAAGCTGAAACAAAACCACGTGCGCAAAACAGATCATGACCCGCCGAATCATACATCGCTACAAAATTGGTTGCCCAAGTAAGTGGTCTCATTTTTTTACAACAGAATGAACGAGGCCCTTGTGCCCTTATCGCCTTCACTTATTATCACCGCTGCCTCAATATCCTCTCGGGTAAGTGCATGACCATGACGGCTAACAACAAGACACTCATCAAACAGTGGCGTACAACCTTTCTTTTCATACGAACGACAATGCCGGCTAAGATTCACCTCCAAACCGAGCCTAACATTATAATCATGCTCCCGCAACCTGTCATTCAGACAGCGGCACGTCTTTCCTACGTAATTCTTTCCGCATAAAAGGGGTATCTTGTAGATAACCCCTTCCACACACTCAACAAAACGTTTGCAGTGATTTACGGGGCAACCACTATCGATTGTACATTTGGGCCTATTCATTTTACACAGCCTGGACAGCATAGGCGGCGCAGATAACAGGACATGAAGATCCACATGCTCAGCAACTTTCTTCAATTTGTGAGATACTCAATAAATATACGGCAAAACAACAATTTTCTTTTTTCTGGATGACTTGTCACTGTTTTGTTTCTTAGTGTGCTGACGAGACTTCAGCAATCTTTCAGCAACGGCACTAATCAAAATGGTAGGGTAGTCTGCAGACAGAAGACGGGAGGCTTGAACGTTACAGCTATTTGACATTGCATGAGGGCATGACTTTTTGATGACATTTGACAAACATGTGTGAACAATACCCCGCTTGACAAGCTTTGAATGACAAGATTCATATCAAAGCAACGACTTATTTCCACGCGGTTCATAGCAACAATACACGTGAAAATGCTCGAACAACAGACATAAATTAAGGAAACGAATGGAACTTTCGACTGGAACTTCGTGGGTCAAAATCAGTGGGCTAAGGCAATTTTGAAAAATCCCCAGGATGCATTTTGTGGCCTGATCAATACTGTTACCATTACTTTTAAACAACCCCAGATAGTCATCAACGAACCTAAACACACGGCGCACATCGCTTTTTGGCAGACGAGTAGCCAACATCCTATCAAAGTGCGCCAAGAACAAGTCACTCAACAATGGAACAATTGAAGAGCCGACACAAACTCCTTGCTTCTGTATGTGCACTGAATCATCCCATCTGACATACGTTGACCGAAAATACACAGACAACAATTCCAGAAAACCCGCAACCGTGAGACCGGAGGAATTTTGAAACGCCACATCACTAAAGCTTTCTATGGCAGCCTCGACGCAATCCAACAATTGATTATGAGGCAAAGAATAGTACAGGTCTTTTATGTCAATTGAAAAACCGTGAAGCACATCTTTAAACCGCTCTGTAAGAAAGCCCACAACCTGATCTGAATTCTTTGTGTAGAAGGGATCATCAATGGTTAATAGTTTCAGGTTCTCTGAAAGGAACACAGTAACACTCTTCTGCCAACTTCCCTTCTCCGTGAATATCACTCTGAGAGGCCAATCTACTTTATGTGTCTTTACCGTGAACAACATGTCAAGGCTCAGGGCCTTGCTTTTCTTAATCTGTTGCGCCAACTTTGTTAAGTTGTGCTTGGTACACGACTTCTCGGCAATGCATTTTACCTTACTTAGATAAACATCCTTGACAAGATTGAAGTTGATCGCCTCAATAGCCTTACTTTGGAAAACTCCTTTGGGAAGGACAGCAAACCCACCTTCCTTATCAGAGGGAAGCACACACAGCGCGTTGCTTTCCAGGTACGTGGCCACGCGTTTCACTGGTGGGTTGCGGCCGGAAGGCTTGTGCCGAAGCAGAACGTCTAGTCTCTCTGAGACGCATCTATCACTTTCACTGTCCGGAGCCAACGCAGAAACTTGACTGACAAGTGTCAAGAGCTCGGGGCGACTTTTCTTCGGTTCCGTTGCAAACTTGGGTCCAAGAGCAAGGGTATCCCGCACAAACTCCGGTAGCACCACAGCGGAATAAACATGTACGACTTTGTCATCTTAAGGGATCCTTGCCGGTCGCTCAGCACGGAGCTGGAAATGTGTTCTCTGCCATAGAAAATCCACCGTTTGATCGATCAACCCGGAAATTCTTTCCACTGCCTTTTCTTCACACTTATGCTAGCATGCTGGCCCTGAACCTGCGCAAACAGGCAGTCACTGTATAGCCGCGCCTGTCTTCACCATTCGGATCTTAGGATCCTATTGAAGCGGCAGCCATGCCCAACAGACGGACTAAAATGTCCAAACCGGCCTTTCACTTGAAGGGTGAGTTGTTTGGTATGGATGCAGTAGGAATACGCACGGGCTTGGCAAACGGAGAAAGCAATGAGGGTTACTAAAACTGAAGGTTGTAAACTTACACACGAGAAATGTAACCTAAAAGCGTAAGGGTTCCGGCTAGTTGGTGATTCATTGTCAACACAGCGCAAAAAAAGACCAGGGACGAACGAAGACGACAAACAAGCGCTGACTTCCAACTAAAATATAATGAAAAGAAACGCACACATAAATATACATTCTGAGAACCCTTCCACTTCGGGCACGGCACCACAGCGAATATGCATGGCTCACCTTCCCTGTTGTTGCAGGCTACAGTGACCTGGGTTATCTGTGCTTCTCTTCCCGGCACGTGCGAGCGGTTTCGAAATGACGAACTTTTCAACTGGCCTGCTTCGGTGCTCCTGGCGCCGAATTCGGATACGGCGAGCCCACTGATCCGGCAACCTGGAACTTCAGCGGCTACGCTCCGCGCGCAACCCGAGGAATACAAAAGGCCTCCAGAACCCTTCCACTTCGGGCACGGCACCGCAGCGAAAATGCACGGCTCATGTGTTCATGCTTGTTCAGCCTTTTACTGATGCTTTCGGGAGACATCGAGTCAAACCCTGGCCCAATGAGCAAAGGCGAGGGTGAGGCCTTTTCTGCGGCGTTGGAAACAATGCGTAAGCTGGAGGAGTCGAACGAGACATTGATTGCCGAAGTTAAGTGCATCAAAGAGAGACAGGCAGCCTACGTAAACGAAATTTCGGCGCTCAAAGCAAAATTTGTAACACTGGAATCGAAAATTACGTCCCAAAGTGCGTCTGATACTAACACTGCTGATAGAGCCATTCTTGATCTCTCCGATCAAGTGACCACAATCGAATCAAGGTGCAATGACGCAGAAAATCGGCAACGAAGGTCCAACTTGCTGTTTTTTGGAATAGCTGATGATTCTGAAGAAGACTGTATCAAATCTGAGGAAAAAGTAATCAACTTCTGCTCCCAAAAATTAGGAATACAAAAAACAGGTGCTCAATTTGATCGCGTGCACAGGCTAGGCAGGTACAAAGAAGGCTCAAACAGACCCGTAATTCCTAAATTCACGTTCTTCAAAGAAAAACTGGAAGTTCTCTTCTCTGCCCGAGAACTTAGAGGGACGACTTTTTCAATCAGCGAAGATTTCTCATAAGCTACCAGACAAAAAAGAAAAAAGTTGTACGACTTCGCCAAAACCCAAAATGTCAAATTCTATCTAGCCGTCGACTCTCTGCGCATCGACAAAAAAACCTATGTCATCGATAGCGCTACTAACGAAGTAGTTCTATCGACGAGATAGCTCAAGAATGGTGCATGCACTACGCAAGTCTATGTCACGAACAGAAATAACATGTGCAATAAAGACCACCACCACGATAATCCACTTTCTAATACAACTTCATTATGTTTTACTTTCACAAACATCCGAAGCCTGATGCCTAAGCGAGAAGAAGTTGGTTTTCTTGTTGACGATAACAAATCAGACGTTCTTGTGCTTACTGAGACGTGCCTGCACCCCGACATTAATGATAGCGAACTCTTTCCTAACAGTAACGCCTTTAACATTTAGCGGAAAGATCGCACTGACAGAAGAGGTGGTGGCGTTCTTCTAGGAATTAAGAAAACACTATCGTCCTACATTATTGACACCAGGTCAGCACTTGAGATTATCTGGGTAGCATGCAAACCTAGCCCTAATGATATTGTTTTAATCGGGAACTGTTACCGCCCTCCTAACGCAAATAGTTCTTTCAACGTTGAACTGCGGAAAAGTGTTGACGATGCTATGTCTTTGTGTAAAACAGAAAATGTCTTTCTTTTTGGTGATTTTAATTTACCGCTGATAGACTGGAAGCTTCTGTACTCCCCTTGTAACGTATCTAACGAATTTATCAGCCTAACGCTTGACTTTATCCTTATACAGGTCGTCACTGAACCTACCCGTGGAAGCAACATTTTAGACCTAGTATTAACCAGAGCATCTGAAACTGTCGCAGAAGTTCTACACCATGAAGGGTTCAGTGATTACAGACTTCTTGAAATAACTCTTAAATTTCCTTCGACTTTCGCGGGTAAAACTACCAAAAAAATTAGAGATTACAATAAACCTAAGTACGCAGAAATAAACAATAACCTTGAAATATTCTTCGATCAGGTCTTCCTGCCCTCTTTTCATAACCGTTCCATGCAGGATAACTGGGTACTTTTTCGTGAACAGATGATCGCCCTGATTAACCAGTACGTTCCCTTGATTTCCATTTCTAATGACAAAACTAACCCCTGGTTCACTAAATCACTCAGCCAGCTAAGAAATAGGAAAAAACGTCTGTACCAAAAAGCTAAACGCCTACGCACACTCGCTTCTTGGAACACTTACAAGCAATGTATGGTGGAGTACTGCTTGGAGATACGCTCTGCCAAATCTAAGTATTTTTCAAAAGATCTCTGTTCTCTTCTAAAAAGTAATCCAAAAAAGTTCTGGAGGGAGATATCTTGTCATCGTGACACTAACCGCATAATTCTATATGATGATAACCAAGAACCTCTTCCAAACAGTCCATGCTGCCCTACCTTTAATACCTTTTTCACTTCCATATTCTCTCAGGAAGATCAATCTACTCTCCCTGGCGTGCCGGAGTATGACTACCAATACATGCAGCCCATCGAAATCACCGTCGAAGGTATTGCATGCCTCATAAATAAGTTGAAGGTGTCCAGCTCAGCCGGCGTTGATGATAATAATTCCAAAATACTAAAAAATGCCATTCCCATTACAAGTAAAATATTGTGCCTTATTTTTCAGCAATCATTAGCGTCTGGTAAATTACCAGATGAGTGGAAAATTGCCACAGTAGTACCTATTTTTAAATCTGGAGACAAACATTTGCCGCAAATTTACCGCCCAATTTCACTTACATCCATTTGTTCCAAACTTCTGGAGCCCATCATCGCCTCCCATGTATTCAACCATCTTGAAACAAACCATTTCTTTTCTCCTAATCAGCATAAGTTTAGGAAGGGTTGGTCATGCGAAACGCAATTACTTGAATTCACAACTGATCTTCAAATATGAATAACAATCTACAGACAGACTGCATTTATTTAGACTTTTCAAAAGCTTTTGACCGCGTACCTCATTGCCGCCTTATCCACAAATTATCTGCTATCCAATTAGATTCGCTAACCTTATCATGGATTCCGAATTTTCTATCACTCCGTAAACAATTCACTGTCATCGATAACGACTCGTCACGTGTTTCTTATGTAACCTCTGGGGTGCTGCAGGGCAGCGTCCTTGCTCCACTTCTGTTTCCCACCTATATTAATGACTAGGCAAAGGGCGTAACATCCTGCATACGCATATTTGCCGATGATTGCATAATATACCAACCTATTAAAAAAGTTGATGACCATTATACCTTACAGATAAACCTTGACCTAGTTATCAAATGGTGTGATGCATGGCAAATGACGTTAAACGCATCCAAATGTAAAACAATCCCCTTTAGCCGTCTGCATGACCCGTCTGTGTTCTCTTACCGCATAAACAATGAAGTGCTTGCGCAGGTGTCCACCTACAAATACCTCGGAGTTCATCTCACCCATAACCTTTCATGGGCCACTCACATCATTAACATCTGCGCCAGTGCCTCAAGATCATTAGGATACCTACGCCGTAACCTACGTTCTCCTCCGCCTAACATGCGGAAATTAGCCTACGAAACATTTGTCCGGGCCCAATTTGAATTCGCCTCTGCAGTCTGGTCACCTCACCCCAACTACCTTAAAAATATGGTCGAAGAAATTCAAAACAGGGCTGTCCGTTTCATTTCCCGCAATTACGATTACGGCTCCAGTGTAACACAACTTAAAAAGGATCATTCGCTTAAACTCTTAGTCACTCGCCGTCGCATCGCTCTGTTATGCCTTTTTCACAAATACGTACACACCAGTAAAATAACTAGGCTACCCATTCTATGATCCCCCTACTTATGAAAGAGATTGTACAACCGATTTAGTTTCTCGCGGATCTATGGGAAAACCTATTCTTTTAACGCATCCGCATTGCCCAGTGCAATCAGGTTATGGAATGCCCTTCCTGATGACATAGCATCTGACACTAACCTCGATTCGTTTCGTCGAAAGTTACTCTTACATCTATCTTGATAGTCTCATAATTCAATAGTCTGTTTTTGTTTTTGTATATGTCTGGCACGTGCAGTACGCCGTGAATTTCTAAAAACCATGTTTTGCGCTTCGGTTTTTTCTTGTTGATTGAATTCTTATCTTGTATTGTCAACATGCTTTTGCTCGAAAATTACGGTACCTATCTTCTTGACTTTCTTACCCTTTTGCTCAAAGTTTTAGCCATTTTTATTGCGCATCCTGTATCATTCGTAAACTGCATTCTACTTTGTTTTGATGCGATATGCTGACTTATGTATTCTGATTTACTACACTGTTTCTTTGTGCATTCTACTTTGTTTTTGAAGCGATATGCTGGTTTAAGTATTTTATTTTGCTGCACTGTTTCCTTGTTGTTAGTAATTTTTACGCATTACTCCTGTAAATTCAGGACAAACGTGTACTTTTTCTTTTTCTGCCCCCCTTACTCAATGCCCTACACAATGGGCCTGTAAGGTACTCGTAAATAAAAGAAAGTAAAATAACACAAAGGAATGCCAAGTGTCAAATATCAGCAATGTTACAGCAATGTCAAATAGCTGTAACGTTCAAGCCTCCCGTCTTCTGTATGCAGGCTACCCTCCGGATTTGATTAGTGCCGTTGGTGAAAGATTGCTGAAGTCTCTTCAGCCCACTAACAAAGAAAACAGTGACAAGACATCCAGAAAAAAGAAAATTGTTGTTTTGCCATATATTCATGGAGTGTCTCACAAATTGAAGAAAGTTGCTGAGCGTGTGGATCTTCAGGTCCTGTTATCTGCGCCGCATAAGCTGTCCAGGCTGTGTAAAATAAATAGGCCCAAATCTACAATCGATAGTGGTTGCCCCTTAAATCACCGCAAATGTTTTGTTGACTGTGTAGAAGGGGTTATCTACAAGATACCCCTTTTATGCGGGAAGAATTACGTAGAACAGACGGGCCGCTGTCTGAATGACAGGTTGCGGGAGCATGATTATAATGTTCGGCGCAGTTTGGAGGGGAATCTTAGCCGGCATTGTCGTTCGTATGAAAAGAAAGGTGGTGCGCCACTGTTTGCTGAGTGTCTTGTTGTTACCCGTCATGGTCATGCACTTACCCGAGAGAATATTGAGGCAGCGGTGATAATAAGTGAAGGAGATAAGTGCATAAGGGCCCCGTCCATTCTGTTGTCAAAAAATGAGACCACTTACTTCGGCAACCCTTTGTGAACTTTCCTTTAGATTATTTTGTAGCAATGTATGCGTCGGTGGGTCTTGATCTGTTTTGCGAACGTGGTTTTGTTTCAACTTGGTATCTGCCATTCCTTTGTGATAGAATGTATATTTATGTGTGCGTTTCTTTTCATTAAATTTTAGTTGGAAGTCAGCGCTTGTTTGTCGTCTTCGTTCGTCACTGGTCTTTTTCGCGTTGTGTGGACAATGAAACTACAACGCTTGGGAAGTTCATCGGCTTGAAGGGTAATCGCCCCTGTGGAAAGGGGCGGCTGCAAAACCGCGGGAGCTTTTTTCTCATCTTCATCTTCGACTCCACCACGACATCATTCTTTACGCCCTGACCTCCCCCCCTCAAACACACATACAGTCTGACACTACAGCGATTTTAGCACTAGACCTCACCAAAGCCTTGGGCCGGGTCTCACGTCAGTCAGTCCTCAATGGACTTTCCCCTATCTCCGCTGGCTTACGAACGTACAATTACGTCACAGCTTTCCTTTCCTGACTGACCGCAAGCCTCCGACTAGGCACCTTAGAATCAGGCGAGGTTCACCTTCCCCAATGCCACCTTTGCAAGGAACCGTGCTATCCGCGATCCTTTTCAATACAGGCCTCCGTCACAATCTAAAGGCTCTAGATTGGATTTCCAACATACACTTGTGCTTCTACGCAGACGACATCACACTTTGAACAAGCGGATGTAGTGATGCACAAGTAGAGAAGACTCTCCAAGCAGTGGTTTCAGCCGTGGTGGAGGGAGACACTATAGCCTTCCTCCAATGCCCCCATTTAAATCAGAACTATTTCGCGCAATCCGCACAACTCCCAGCACCCAAATCTACATAGATTGAAAGCTTCTGCCAGTCGTCCCACAACTCAAAGTCCCCGGCCTAGTCATACACCATAATGCTTCAAACACGGAGTACATCAAGCGGCTTTCTTCACGTGTTTTCCAAACCATCGGACTTCTACGCCGCGTCGCTTCCCAACAACATGGGCTCAAGGAAGCATATAAGCTTCCTTCAAGCATATTCAAGCATCCGTTGTTAGCCGACTCACCCATGCCCTCCCGTACCTTCTCCCGTCAAATTTAGAACTGGACAAAATCAACTGCTTTCACCGCACAATATACAAAGGTGCCCTGAAACTCCCACCCAGCACCTTCACTACCAGAGTAGAGAAAATGGTGGTGTACAACACGACCCAAGAGTTGATAGAGGTGCACCGCATGAGCCAACTAGGCCACCTAGACAAAACTACCCCGCCCCCCCTGGCAAACACCTCCTTCACCGCCTACAACTCAATGCGCCTATTATTAAATATACAAAAGTCCCCATACATAATGACACCAAGGCCTGCCTCAAAGTACGTCCCTATAATGCAATGTGCTCCCTCATATTCACCAGCGCTCCAGAGGGCAACGAGCCAGAGCTTGCGCAGAACGCTATTCCGTACGGCCCGCCACGGTGTACGCAGATGCTGCTGAGTACCGCGACCAGAACTCTTTCGCACTGTCGATTATTAATGCCCCAATCCCCCCCCCCCCCCCCCCCCCCGAATCAACTAACCAACAATTCGTACCTCAGAACCTGCGACGTTGAAGAGGCAGCAATCGCACTACCCCTGTCGCGCCAGCCCACCCCTGAATTCATATTATCCGACTCCGAAAGGGCCATTTGAAATTTTGCTGAGGGTGCCATCTCACCCCAGGCCCTAAAACTTTATATGAAAAGTCAACCCGCCCCGCAAGTAGAACTGATCTAGACTGCTGCCCACACTTGGATTGGAGGCAATGAGGCGGCTCATGCAACGGCTCGAGCGCTCACCTTCCGGGCATACCCCAGCCCCATTGCTTCTCGCGAGGCAGTTCAGTATGCGACAGCCTCTTAGGCTACCACGAGATCACCAATTAATGACGTCTCTCTCACCTCCGATACCATTCCGCCCTCCCGTCCATCAGTTACATGGAAGACTTGCTCTGGAAACTATTACAAGCAGAATCTTTACCTCACACAGCTTTGCTGCACCGTATTCACCCCTTTCTATGTTCACCCAACTGCACATAATGCGGCAAGAAGGCCACCGTACAGCACCACTTCTGAGCCTGCCTCGACAACCCCATACCCGCCATCACCACTCCGCAGATATGGGATGCGGCGCTCGGCTGCTCCGACCTGACGACGCAACAAGCCCCGATGGACAGAACAGTCAAGGTCGATGAGAGGCAGCGGCTGCTCGCCACACGCTCCGCAAAGCATATTACCCTATTTGAATAAAGGGTTACTTTTTCTCTCTCTTTCTCTCTCTCCCTCTCTCCCTTGGGGTCAGCTTCTTTTAATTTTAAAGGAAAGTTTTGCACCTCTACCCCCAAGGCTTCTTTCGCGACTGTTGGTGTCAACAGAAAACTCCCGCGAAGAAATAAAAGATGTTTCTGGTACCGGCAAGAACCTAAACTGGAAGGAATAGAGTAACGAAGCGAGAGCGCCTTGTCTTAGAGATTGAGCTACAAGCCCACATGGATACGGGGAAGACAGACAGTCCGCTCACATACAACATCTGCGGGTTTCCAACTGCGTTTTAGCTGAATTCCACGCGATGGAGTCACGCGACCGCTACCGCCCCTAGGCGCTTTTCCCACAGCACGTGTAGCAGGCGCGTGCGCGCCTAGGTTCGGGCGTAGGTGAATCTCGGCTGATTCTAATGTACCCAGGCGGAGGCTTGCGGTCCGTGAGGAAACGAAAGCTTTAACTTAATTGTACCTTCGTAAGAAAGGGGAGCTAGAGGAAAGAGCACCGAGGACTAATTGACATGAGACGCGGTCAAAGACTTTCGTGAGGACTAGTGCTAAAATCACTGCTGTGTCAGGCTGTGGAAGGGGGCGGAATAAATCATGGCGTGGTAGAGTTGAAGATTTACATAACTTGTCGAGCGTCCGGCCCGGAAACCGAACATTGTGGTTGGCAGGCCGTTGGTTTGTTTTATTTGTTTGTGTGAGTCTATCGTGCATTCTATGTTCTAGTACTTTTCCGATGCTGGAGATGAGAGAAATCGGCCGGAGGTGATCGAAGCTCTTCTGACTTTTCCTTCGTTTTCTGCCGCCAATCTCATCATCTCCTTTGGCGGCGGCAAAGCCGGAGAAGTGAAATCGTACAACACCAGGTTCGAGCTTACTTCTATTTTATAAAATAAAGTTTCCACTCATCGGTTGCAGCAATGCGACTCACCCAACCACCGTTCATGAATCATGCATTGACTTACCCTTAGCCAAGAATATCTCTTTGAATTGATAAAGGGTGGGGTTAAGTGCATTTACGTGTGACTGCTTTCACTATTTGTAGAATCACGTGACTGAATTTAAAAAACATCGCATGGGCAATCTTTGTGGGTGTTTTGAAGATATTAGCTTCCCAACCACATTCACAGGTTGGATTGGCGCGTATTTTTAAACTGCATTCATTCTGAGTTTGACGGCCCTTTCCTTGAAAGCTCAGTTGACAAGCGAGTGCCATGCAGACCACTGCGGCCGCATGGCTCCTTTCGTGTTGACAGAACACTAATCCTGGCACCAGCTAACCGATGACATCATGCCTATAACAGTCTTCTCTTATCTTCTCATTTACAATTTTGGGATGACATAGTTCTGTTTAAAAGCTCTTTGAAAGTTTTTACAATTTTAATGCACATGTCGTAGAGTTGTGCTTCTGCGCCTAAATCACCACCCTGATCTTGGTTATGCTTGTATGTGTTGATTAGAGCATCCTCTTGATAGGACCTCCTAGGTTGTTGTTCCGAAAATCTTTTCGCTTCTTTGATCCCTCTCCATGTCTATATATATATATATATATATATATATATATATATATATATATATATATATATATATATATATATATATATATATATATATATATATATATATATATATATATATATATATATATATATATACATGCAATAAGTTTTAACCTTTTTTATTTATTTCAATTCCTACATGATGTAATTTTTATGCCTTATATTCGTGTACCCAGTGCTTCACCCAGAAAGGTCCTGGCGCTGTGGGTGAGCAATCTAAATAAATAAATAACAAATAAATAAATAAACAAATAAATAAATAAATAGTCTTCCCAATCATAAAACTAGTTTGCTGAGATACTTGTGTGTCGCCCTCACAAGAGACACTGGAAATGACACTACAGCGCAATAGTAGTCGTCGCAGAATTTCGAACCGCATATTCTGAGTTAGAAAAAGCCAGGCCTAAAATGGAAGACGTCGATACATGCTGTCTTGTGGGTTTGGTAATGTGCTCAGTGAAGTCCTTACTTCAAAAAAAAAAGCTTACTATAGCGCTGTTTGATCTTATAAACACGCTTGATTCCCATTCCATTAGCCTTACGCATATAAAAGTCGCCTCCCACGAATATATCATTCTGTAGTGTTGAAAACAATGTAAAAAATTCCTCAAAGCAGTCTGAACTATACAGGCAAGGTAGGGGGCTAAATGAGCCTACGGTCAAACTGCTGCCACTGCGCTTTGCGATGTTACCCACCACTGATTCGCCGAGAGTCGGGCATTCAATCCCGCTAGAGCACAGACACGCTTTAGTAAGTACAAAAACACCGCCCCACGAGTGCTCTATTACGTTGATAAACGCTTCACTACGACAGAAAAACCTGTTCATCAATGATCGACTGATGGAGCCATGATTCAGTTCTTATCGCAACGTCTGGGGATACTGACGATACTATAGCCGTGAAGTAGTCGCCTTTACTTTTGATGCGGAGCAAATCAGTACGAGGAAATCCAGGCCGTCGGGTGTGCGAGATTGGCTGCTACGTTGACAGACACATGTAGCTGTACATTTGGAGTTAGCGTTTGGGAGGATTAGCACATCAACAGAATTGAGACAGACTCGCGGGATGTCTAACCCTTAGCAGGTTCGAATGAACCTTCGGTGTTGTGATCACTGGGCGCAGAACTGAAGACAGCCACACGTGGCTAACACGTGTTTGCCTTAAAATGAGGATCCCTAACGATGGAATTGTAAACGTCGGTTAAGCTGTAGCGTGCGGCATCAGTGAAGGCATGGTCGTAGCTATATTTTGCGAGAGAACCATTTTTGTTAGACGGAGGACTGGCACCACTGTTTTTTTTCACGAATTGGACGTACCCTTGCACAATAGTTTTCTTCTAGAGAAAACTTCGAACCCATAGTTCTTGAAGCTTGCTGCATGATCTTCCACTTGTCAACGCAACGCGAGAATTTAATAAGGTGATGGCAGCAGCCATCACCTGGTTCGCCAATACAATGGTAGCGATCTATTTTGAGCCATTCAAGTTTGAGCTTATCCGAAAAAACCTTTGCAACACTAGCTAATAGAGATTTCTTATTTTCGCTATTTCGTCAACACCATACAAAATGTATTATCACAATCAGACCCGCTTACCAGTCATCGTTTTAAAACATGAGTGTGTTTACCACGCCCCTAGGCTACCTCATTCTTAATTTTTAACGTCAGAGTGTAGCACAGGTTTGAGAGCCATTTTCTGTTGAGTAGGATTCGAGAGTGTTACAGTTGTTCGGGTGCGTCAAGACGGTAGTTCACCGACTTCTCAAATTCTTGATAGGGGCAATATCCCGAGCCACCTGATTCTGGCCATTAGCAGCACATACCAGCATTTGTCGGTTGATCTAGAAAAGAGCTAGATGGAGCAACATTTTTTTGAACCACTATAATATCAGCTTTAGAGCAACTCAAACGAACATCAGTGGTCTGTTCCGAACTGGAAGGAGCAAGTTTTGGGGGCCCAAGATTAAGTTCCACTTTAACGTTTAACAGCACGCGACTTACAGAATACATCCTGTGGAAGCACGAAATGTGGGCAATGCATAAACAACAGAGAAGGATTGTCAATTGTAATGCAATATGCGTTCTTACGGTAACCGACCTGCACAAAAAGAAAACGAATGAAGCGGTTCAGCGTTGCGACGGCCCTGGCGCTGCCGTCTTGCCCACTGAAGTGGGCTGTTGAGTGCAGTGACTCTGGACTCTTGAGTCCTGACATCACTGTCCGTGCTTCTACTACAATTGGGTGATCCATGGTAGCGCCCGTGATAGTAGAAATCCATGAGGACTGACAGATATGCCGAAAGGTACATCGCAGCCATTATAGACAGAAGTACAGGTAGCGTGGGATTGAGGGCAGACCAAGGAAATTATGTGTCGTTCACCCGTTGCATGAGATGTGTTCTGTATCGTTCTGTGGTCCGTGGTAGCGTCGTAGGAACCCAGAGCAGAAAAACAGTCTAAAAACTGAACTAAAAGAATGACGTGGTTAAGCTTACATCCTGCTAAAATTCTTAGATTAGAGCAGTCTAGAGCAGTCTTTAACGTCATAGAACCAGTTAATTTACAGATAGCACATGGAAAAACATTTTTGGTCATTGTTTTTGTATCGTGAAGAGAAGAGTTGTCTTCGAGAGAAGAGTTGACTACGTGTGGAGGTGCTTCATTTTTACCTCAGCGTTATACCAACAATGAGGTGGAAATAAACACCGGTTGTGTTGATACGACAGTTCAAACAGGCACGGAGACGTATTTCTAGAAAGCGCTGATCTCCTCTCCGACTGCTAAATCAATATTGTTCAAAGGACGAAATAAAAAACCTTTCCACGGTGTCCCCAGAAACAGGTGGTACCGCTCTGCATTGTTGTCTAAAGTAGCACATCTGAAGTGGGGTGTCGAGAAACACTGAGGGTTGCAATCTTCTTCCCCAGTCGGGGAGACGACCAAACAAAAGCATGGTGTGCCCTTCGCGCTTGTGCAATAGAAGCCGCCCTGAGAGTTGAAGTTAGCGAGAGGGCCGAACAGTTAACACCGGGCGATTGCGAAAAAGGTGGTGGAGCTTGAAAATGAGCCCTCCAAAACGCTGATCAAGTGATGCCGGGCGCAGCCGCAAAGCTTTACAAGAGAAAGCTCCACACCAGATCAACAGAGGGTCCAACTGTCACTTTCCCATTGTGTGGACGTTCTGGACATTCGTCGTTATACCTTTATCTCTTCATTCTTCAGCGCTTTTTGCATCTTTTGAACGGCCACTCATGAAGCCATATGTGCGTTTACTTTCCGTTCAATAACTTTTGTTCTGTTAGTTATGTATGTAAGTTTTGCCTAACGCGTGCGTATTGTGTGTACTGAAAGTGGTTAGGATAGATATGGCATGCCACCTGTTTTAATAATGTAAGAAGTTAGTGTCTATGTGTGCTTGTGCTCCAACATTTTTCAGTGTTATAGAGGGCGGCTGACTACACCAACATGCACTAAAGAACCAAATCTTTTGAGTTTTTGATTATTTCGTTGCGCAAGGAAAACCTCCGATATTTAAAATGGCAAGTACAACGAATGCTGTGGAGTGCCACGAAGGAAATGAAGCAGTGTTAAAAAAACTTCAGTGTAATAGCAACATCCTGTGTGATTTCGAGTACAAAAACAAGGTTTGCTGTTTTTTGATTGATTGATTGAAGGGTTTACGTGCCGAGGCAACGCAGGCGACGAGGCGCGCCGTAGGGAAGGGCTCCGGATTTATTTTGACCA
This sequence comes from Haemaphysalis longicornis, assembly GCF_048455015.1. Classification (NCBI taxonomy): domain Eukaryota; kingdom Metazoa; phylum Arthropoda; class Arachnida; order Ixodida; family Ixodidae; genus Haemaphysalis; species Haemaphysalis longicornis. Next base: position 30,722,885 of record NW_027526233.1, on the reverse strand, counting down.
CGTCGGAACCTTTAACGTGCGCCAAAATCTCGTACACACGGGCGTTTTATTTTATTTTTGCCTCAATCAGAAAAGCGATCTCCGCGGCCGGGAATCGACCACGTGACCTCGTGCTCAGCAGTGCAACACTTTAGCCACTGAACCACCGCGGGGGGGGGGGGGGGGGGGTTGCTTTTTAAAAACGAGTCTGGCGAAAATGTTTTTTTGGCGATCCCATGTCGTACAGCAGCAGCTTTCTCACTGAGCCATTTCTTCCCGGCCGTTGAATCGGAAGCTAACCAGGAGCTCACGTAATTCGTGAAACCATGGACGACTTCTCAAAAAAACCCCTCTTCATTCAGCAACGACAAATGTCAATCACTGAAATCCGGACACAGAAGTTCTGTAAAGCTGGCGTGACCACAAATCCAATAGATTGTTGAATGTACACGTGGGCGGTTAATTTCTTTTTTGCAGCAAAATTTCATTTCGCAATCATTATTTTTGGGGAAGCGTTGTCATTTACCGGCGAAAGTATACTGCCCACGTTTTGTTGTTGCTTAGCGCCAAGTAGTATTTAGGTACGCCGGCCGATGACATCGTAAGCGTTTCACACCCGTCTTTCTAACTCAGGATACGAACAAACGTTACACCACAATAATAGTACCAGCGCAGTGAGCAAAGTAACATAATTCACATTTCATTTTTCACAGCACCGCCAGTGCCTTCGCCCTCTTTTTTGCAGCTTCTTTTTAACACTTGAGTGCTTGAAAAATTTTTTTTTAGCAATCCGACGCCCATCATCACGGAGCCGCTGCTCACATACGAGACTTTAAGCCTCCGAGCGAATAAGGATTTGGATTTTGTTTTAGCAGTTGAAACGAGAAGGTTTCGTTTCTGGGCACTATCGATGTACATTTGCGAGGGAAAATGGTGGTTTGCACCGGGGAGTGTCCTAGGATGGCTCGTTTATATGAGTTTCCAGAGGAGGTGGTACATAAGATTACGGGATGTTTGTTGTAACTTGCAGGAATGGTATTGCGGGGAATTTGTCGTTCGTCTTCAAATCAAGGGAATTCTTAAGGAATGTATTCTTTATTACAGGGAATTACACCGGGGAAATGCACGCGTTCACTACGATTGGAACGAAAACTCTTTTGTCGTTTAGCAGGGGAAAAGTGTGTAAGCGTCACTAGTATTCTGAAACAAGCTTGCTAGAGAGAAAGAGAGTGCGACGTCGACATTCCTGTACAATACATAGGGTGTCTAGAAACTCGTTTTAGTGCAGCTTTACAGCTGTTCCGTGTAAATCAGAATCATGATCGAACTCTAAGTGCGTCCCGCTCCCTTAAGCCCCCCTTCTAAATGCTTGGGGCCAAATGGGCTGCCTCGTTTACGGGGAGTCGGACAAGGTCGGGCACTCAAATGATGTTGATCTCAATTTTTGTTCTTGATTTAGTTCTTAGTTCTTCATTTAGAACTTAGATTTAGTTCTTCATTTGTTTGATCTGTTATACTGTTTAGAGTTTGTTGCGACGTCCCAGGTAAGTTTCCGATTATCTCTAAGAATGTGCAGGTGTTTCGGCCAGGAAAATGGTAGGATGTCATAAAAAATCCGGGTAAAATGGAGGCCCCTTTTAGTTCTGCCCATTTATTGGTGGTATCTGGGCCGGTAAGTAAACGTTACTCGCGGTGAGGATGATAAGAATAGGTTAACACGACTCGTGACCTGACAACTGCGGGATAGGGTGTCTATGATTATGCTCTTCAGGATCACACGGGCGTGTAAGGAACCATCCGAAATCCTAAGCATCTCTATTGTTGTTTTGATTGCAATAATTTTGATTGCAATAAGCCTTGTATTCTACTAGAACATTTGTGAGGAATCGAGGTGATATTACGCACAACAAACATTGTTTCGCAAATTGTTTGTGTTCTTTAATTGAGACCATTAGACCCCTGCACCTTTGGATTGTTCAGGGGAGGTCTGCCCACGAATATTGCGGTGGAAGCGAGTACGTTTATGGCCCTTTCGAACCAGTTTTCTGCTTTTTTGCAAACGACACCAGCGACACGCAGTCCGCGGCCGAGCGTTTAATGCTAGATTTGTAGGCCGCGGTAACACAGTGTCAAACGTGCAAGCTATCCCACACAAGGCGTGCAGATGGTCATCAAATCTGCAAGCGAGCACCATGCATTGTGATCAGTTACCATCTCAAACGGAGTCCGGTACAGGTTCGGGTGAAAAATAGCAATGACCCCTATATAGCGGGGAGAGTAGTAGTAGTAGTAGTAGTAATAACTTTATTTCGCCAGGCGTTCTGGTGATTGCGCCACTGAGCTGTTCCCTCAGTAAACCAGACAGCGGCGTTCCTGGTGTTTTGGGAGCCCGGAGTCTTCAGCCAACTGGGCGATGGCTTCTTGCAAACGGGGAGCTGGGCTAGAGATGGCAGCTTTCCAGTCTGTAGGGATGTGTTATGAATGACGATATGATTTCTTCAATGTGATGCGGGTGTTACTGGACATGACCAAATCATATGGTGAAGTGATGGTTGTTCCACAGAACACAAGGGGCAAGCGTCCGTATATTCCACAGTATACATGATGGATGTGAGATGTTGAGTGGGGAAGGATAATGTTTTCAGCTGCCTGAGAAGGACTGCATGGCTTCGACTGAGCGATGGATGCGGGGGCGGAAAAACGGTCCGATCCTGGCGGAAATGGTCATTGATCTCCCCGAAAGTAAGAAGGCGTGCCTTATAACCAAAAGGTTGCGGGCTATCTTCAGAGGTCCTTAGAGGGTCTGGGTTAACCATATCTCGAGCAGTCTCATTGGCTCGCTCATTTTCCACCAAGCGAGAACGTGCCGGTGGCCAGATGATTAAGAAGGTTCGGCTATAAGGTGTGGGACCTTGTGACGGGGTGGCCAAGGTTCTAGATCGATTGCCATTTTCTCTGTTTCTTTGTAGGGCGTGCAGCTTACAGATGCTGTAGCGATGGGGCTCCCCTTGGAGTCGACCACCGCTAGTAACGATGCGTTCCTGCCTTGATATAGGGCGGCATCGATGTATACCCCAGGACACCCCGGTGTGTGTTTTTTGGCAAGAGCCTTCGCTCTTGCCTCACGGCGTTCCTTATTGTTGATTTAGTGCATTGATAAGATCAGCCCGCGCTTGAAATGGTTTGTAGCTAGGGCTCACGGCCTCCTTAATTCGTTAAAATTTTCTCAATGCCTGCAATGAAATCCACTCTTGTGACGTAGATGGTGCTACAGTCCGATTCCTCTTTAGGGTGACTGTGGAGGGAACGTGATGCAAAGACGACTTCGCGTTTCATGTGGGAGTTGGTATCGCTTTCTATGAGGCCATTGTTATCGCCCACGTTTGCACTGGGGAGTGGGGCTATCTGTTTTTGCAGTTCATCTACCTGGGCGCTAAGCTTTCCGTTTCCTTACAGGGTGTTGAATAGGAGCTGTTTAAGTTCCGCTACCTTGCTATATGGTGATGGTGGTCATGTTCGGGGAGCTACCATCTCAGCCTAGCACACCTTTGCGGAAATTGAATTGTTGATCTTCTGGGAGGGATGCTTGCATCCGTACGCAGGGCTCTGTTCCCGGGTGGCGCCACGTTGCTCCTCCGTGCAAGTAGGTGGATCAGCAGTGGCCCGCAGCTTGCGGAAGCCTGGCAGCGCTGTCTTCCCGCGGGGAGCTGACGTATGCTCGGTACCATCTTGCCTTGGTATCCGGATCTTGGATGGCTTTCTCGGAAAAAACGGTGGCTCGAAGCCTCGCGTACAGCGTTTGTTTCGAAAACGGGTGTCTCCCTTATCGAGTGGGTAGTTAGGTGTGCACAGATCTGGGTTCTCTTCCGAGGTGTGCCGCCAAAATCCCTGGCAGATGCTGATTGTCGGATATGGACAGACATCAGCCCTATGCCCCACTGCTCCACAGGCCGGGCAGCCCTCGTTGCTGCTGGGCTCACCAAACTTCAAGGCGCACAAGATATCCTCCGTCCTAACGCGGCCAGAAACGTGTTTGTTATGAGCACCCCAAGACTAGAGCTGGCAAAAACATACAGCGTGGTGTGTGAACTAAACATTGCGAATCGCGCCTACAGCACCCTCCCTTATGTGGCCTTCCAGGAAGACACCTGTAAAGGAGTAATACACAGGATTCCGCCCGAGGACGCACTGCAAGACCTAATTGAAATCGTCGCAAACTCAGCTAACCCCCAAGCAACGCGGAGACGCTTTTTGTGTGCCAGAATAGTTTTATTAACGCCTCATGGTTCACGTACGCTACGGATTTCTCGCAGGCTCGTTTTTTTTTGTACGACAACAGCACCCGAGTTTAGATCAGTTCCTTGTGTGTGCGTTTTCGCTTTGTCGCCTCCGTGGAGTTGAGTCTGGAGAGGCGGGAATTACCGCCTGCGATGCTAGCTAGCGCAACGCAAACACGTAAGTAGCGCCTCAAAGAAAGCTTTGTAAATAGTTTGTACGAAGAACTCTTAGTTGCAATAAAATTTCCCTCTTTAAAAAAAACACTGAAGACGACAAATGACAAACCACCCGAAAAGAATACGTCCATAAAATTTGTCGAAGAAAGCTGCAACCACCAGGTAATATATATTATTACAAGACACGTCACGACTTTCACTTTATGGGAATATGCTCCGTGCCAATTGCCTGGCCGATGAAGAAGCAAACAATCGCTTTTCAGGCGGAATGGATAGTTGCTCCTTGCTGACCGGTGAACCGCCACGTCATTTTTTGAGATTGCGTTCACGCGCCTTTAATCAACACAAAATCGCCAGGAGCCTTCCTTTAGCGCCATAGCTGAACCTATTGCTTCAAACTGCATCAAGAAAGATGTTTTGTTACCGCATTGTTTGATTTCGGTAAAGGGTAAGCGTAGCTTTTTATGGGCCGTTAACTCCTCAGCGGCTGGTACTGTTTTTCCGTGGGGAATGAAGCTAGCGGCTTTTGAAAAAGATGTGAGAGTATCCCTGGCAGCAGTGAGCGTAGAAAATTGTGATTCTGGTGGGAGCTGGGCTACGCTCGATGGCAAATTCCTGTGAATGATAAACAAGGGTGTTTCTTTTACCGAGAGGGAGACACTAGCTCCTGTCTTCTCCAGCCATGTTTGACTTCTCCCAAAAGACACGCCAAGATCGACATCCCGTCTTGACGCTCGCGACACAGCATGGATACCGGATCCTCCCGGCCAGTGCGACAGAAACCTTACCGGGTTTCTCCGAGCGAGAGAAGCAAGACTGCGTACCAGGTCAACGAAATGCTGCAAAAGGGTGTTGTGCAGGAATAAGCTAGCCCATGGGCAGCAGCGGTGATTCTCGTAAAGAAGAAGAATGGCTCCTGGCGATTTTGTGTTGTTCCAGGCGCCTGAACGCCATCACAAAGAAAACGTCTACCCACTACCACAAAGAGACGACGTCATCGACTGCCTCCACTCTGATTCGTATTTTTCGTCGGTCGACCTAAGATCTGGTTACTGGCAAATTCGGGTGGATCGAGCCCACAAAGAGAAAACGGCTTTTGCTACCCCCAACGAACTGCTCGTGTTCAATATCATGCCGCTTGGCCTCTGTGACACTCCAGCTACACTTGAGAAGTTCATGGCGAAAATTTTGCGATGCTTAAAGTGGTTGATTTGCTTGTGCTTCCTTGACGATGTGGCATTTTTCGGCCGTACTTTTACATTATTTTACACACGCCTTGACACTGTCCTTAACTGCCTACGAAACGCCGGTCTTGTGTTGAATTCGAAAAAGTGCCACTTAGGCGAGCGGCAACTACAAGTTTTGGGCCACCCAGTCGTCAAACACGACGTTAAACCTGACCCGGAGAACATCGCAGCCGCCAGCCATTTCAAGCCGCCCCAGTCTGTGCGTGACCTTCGAAGTTTCTTGGGGCTATGCTCCTATTTCCGCCGGTTTGTGCCTAATTCTGCACAGCTGGCTGCTGCTCTGTCCGATCTTGTGCGCAAGAATGTGGCTTTCAACTGGACGCCAGAGCCCGAGGACTCATTTTTCCAACTTACGTTTTTGCTCACTTCTGGCCCAATACTTCGCCACTTCCACCTATCTGCTTCGACCAAAGTGCATACCGATGCCAGCGGCATCGGCCTCGGAGCAGTACTCGTGCAGAGACATCAAGGGGACCAACATGTCATCACCTATGCCAGCCGCAGACTCAGCAAGTCAGAAAGAAACTCTGCTGTGACCGAGCAGGAATGTTTGGCAGTTATCTTCACTGTGCAGAAGTTTCGCCCTAACATTTACAGACGTCCTTTTACGATTGTCACGGATCATCATTCACTGTGTTGGTAGGTTGGACTTCGTGATCAATCCGGGTGGTTCGCCCGCTGGTCTCTCAGACTCCAAGAATACGACTTTGTTGCATCCTACAAAAGCGTCCATCGTCACACCGTCGCTAACTGCCTTTCGGGGCTTTCATTATCAGCGACTACGTACGAAGCCGACAATTTCGACGACTACCCCGCACCTTACCAATACTGTTAAGCGAATGAGTAGGCGAGTAGGAGGCGAAGTAGAGTTTATTCGCAGGACTTCCGGCGGTTCACGGGAGAGCGCGGAGCCCTTCTTCATCGGCCGTGCAGCTAGTGGGGAGGATTTGCTTATGAAGTGAAGTAGTCCTGGCGTGTCGTGTAACAATATTGTAAACGACGTGTAATAGTCAGTCGCTGTATTATGCTGGAGACTCGTTAAAAGTTGGCTCTTCTAAGCGCTCATAAAAAACTAACCACCCCTTCAAAAGGGCACACCACTGGGTGACAAGCTACTGACACCGTCAATACAAGCCAAAACAAACTCAATACCCTGAAACAACGATTAACCTATCCGAAACCGCTACCAATTCAACCGCAACCAAACCCCTGTCCGTACTACAAGCAAAACATCCTTCAAGCTTACTTGGCTTGATCTTTAAAGAAAGTCACACACACGCCCACACGCAAACACGCGTGCACGCAGGCGCACATACGCACACGCACGAATGCACACACACTCACAGGCACCCGCACACACGCACATGCACACACACACGCGCACATGCACACACACACGCACGCACACACACGCACACGCACGCGCGCACACGCACGAGAACACGCACACGCTCACGCACACCCGCACGCCCACACTCCCGCGCACGGACACAATAACGAATTACGCCCATCACATAGAAAAATACACCATCACATCAAGCTTCACTACCGCTGGCGTGTCTGGTTTTACGCTGTAGTTCTCGGCAACTTTCAAATCAGCCGCTCGTCTCCCAGCTCTTAGTGCGGCCTATCAACTACAGCGTCCAAGCGAAGGGCGTTGCGTGACAGGGGTATGAATATGCAGGCCGCCTATTTCAAATTTGCCGCTCATATCACGGCATTCAGTGCGCCTTAGCAGGACCGGTGTCCGTTCAACAACGCAGTGCAAGTCTCACATTCAACGCTCTGCATATGAAAGCGGTGTCTGAATGCTGCAATCGGATAGACGTGGGCTTCATAACTCGAGGGACACAGGTTGATTTTTTGGAGCACAATCACCAACTTGCAGTTTCGATAGCTTAAGAAAACTTTCCCAGTCAGGCAGTATAAAACAAAGAGGCCGAAGGTTTGCAAGTAATCTTGCCACTTTCGCTTGGAACAGTACCAACAAAAACTATATTTTGCCATAGCAATGAAAGCCGTGACATGACATACAGGCGCACGTGGGAGATACAGCAAAGAACCTGCTGTGATCCTACCTCTGTGCATTTCGATTTCGTATATTCGGCGTCTCTTTTGAGATAAGAGCTGTCGTAAGAATAGCGGCTAGCACGAATTCGGCAGCTCCCCAACGCTTCAGCACCGACACGGGAAAGGCAGACTGACATAATCTTTTGGGCCACTCCAGAAGCTGTCAACAGTTCTCTCTTGGGCGACCTTCTACTTTCTGACATTGCCTGGTTGTATGGCTTTCGACTTCAAGTTGATACACTCGGGCAGGCACTCGATCACTGTCGATGTAATCAGCTCAGAAATTAATGCGCTTCGTTTGAGGTTATCGAATACTGTCAAGATGATCACAGTGTTCAACACCTGTTATTTCTTGTTATTTTGTGGCAGCGCAATCCAGTAAGAAACTATGCTCGGCTCATAAAAGTATCTCCGCGACGAACACAATCCAAAGCCCCAGAACAAAGCCATTAGAAAAGCGAGTTTCACATTATTGACTCATCGTTAGTTCTAGCAGCTTGACTATATCAAGGGGCAGTGAATGTAATTGACAGTGCAAGAATTTCGCGTGTCTGAGAATAAAAACCAGGAGTGCACATTGCTACCACGGTGCATACAATTGTGGTGTGCGAGGCCAAAAACGGTAACTTAAAACATTGAACTTGGTGCATCAAACCTCATTGTAAAAAACGTGAAGTAAGTTTCGTAAAATAGACGGTGTGTTACACCTTCAGAAGGAGCAGTACTTTTTTGATCAAGAGATAAGGCATCTTTTTTTGTTACACGCAAAATGCACCTGCTGCTATAGCCACAATAATACTCCGTAAGAGCAGGCTGGTAGGTGTAGGCTGACAAAATATGGTCACTGTGTTTACGTATCCGCTCATATATACTTATGCGGATGTGCGTGTATACCTGCAAACGTGGCTATATTTTCTTCTTTATGACGCAGTTGATAATGTTTTCTGTTGTCCGTGCCTCCCTGCCACAGAAAAAAAGGTCTTGCTACTGCTACGTCGGCTATTTTACCGGCTTCGATGTTGAGTTATGTTTTTTAGTGAATTTGTCACGTCTCTGGTCATAGTACGGCGTTTCACGCCCACTGGGTTTGGGTTGGTTTTCGTATTTGTTTCTGTTGCTCTTCTTCTTCCTCTTTTATTTTAGTCTTTTTTGGATGTTGCTTATTCGTTCTTTTATTTTTTCGTTTCTCCTCCTCGCCTATTTTTCTTTTTCACTTTGTTTATTTTATTTCTATCTTTGCATATTTTTTCCTTTTTTCTACACTTCGAATGCTTGTTTCTTACCACTCTTTTGATTAGAAAAAGGCATAGCCCCCTCACAAACCCACACATCTGTATAATTTTCTTGTACTTATTTTTTCCTCTTCTTTTACTGCTGTTTTTTATATAGGCGCTGCTTGCTCCCTACATTTGCTGTGATTAAATATGCGCAGTTTAGGAAATACCTAATGCCATCGGGAATTTTACCTGTAAGCCGTTGGGTTGGCTCTAATGTCACCATCAACGCGAATTGATTGGTTGTAAGGTTTAACGTGTCCACGCTTCACAGGCGATGAGGCGCACCCTAGTGCAGGGCTCCCGATAATTTTGACCCCCTGGGAATCTTTGGCCCCCGGTATTAATTTGGCTCCCTGAGAAATGTCGTACACACGGGCGTTTTTGCTTTCCGCTTCCATAAGAAAAGCGGCCGCGCTGCTGCAGGGAATCAAACCCGCTTTCTCGTACTCAGCAGCGCTACGCATTCGGGGATATCGCGCTCTATTTTGGGATAAATGCTCTCCGTCGTCTCCCTTTTTTGTGTCGAACTACGCAAAGGTTGACTATTAACCATCAGAAAAAAAATGAAGCATGAAAGGGGAGAAGCGGACAGGGTAGCCAAGCCAAAGACAACACACACGCAGCTTTTTCTTTCCCCCGCAAAAGCAGAGCAGACAGCCGAGTTTCGTAAGTTGGAGGTCTGCCCGTTCCGATCGTTCACAGTAAAAGGTGGCCCCAGCGTGTGCCAGACAAAAAAAAAAAGCACAGAAACGACAGAGATTTCGTGGGTGCGGTTCCAGGCAGAGCAAGAATAAAAAAATAAACAAAAAGACGCACACTGGAAAACTCAAATGAACTAAACAGAGAGGGGGAAGGCTAAGCGATGCGGTTGGAAGCAAGAGCTGCGCGAGACTATTCACGAGGAGGGGGAATGAAGAATGACACACAAAGAATGATGTATGAGAAGTGACCCGGGCAGTGGGGGATAGGGACAGCTGTGCATCAGAGGCGCGGCACGGTGTAGCTGCCCTGGAGAGTAGGCGCGTCGTAAGGGGTGGGATGGGCATGGTGATGACGTAAGATCTGATGAGCTGGTGGTCTCCTGGAAGGTACGCGATGTGCGTGTCAGGAGCATAAGTGTTTAGCCTCCTGTCGAGATGAGCTTAGGCGGACGAGAAGAACGCGAAAAGCTCTGCTTTTCAATCAGCCATTGCGACATAAAGTCCCCGATTTTGGTTCCTTTTTTATATTCAGTATTTTCCCCACACATCCCCTCTCAAACCTCACGGGATGCTTCTGGAATGCCGCGATAAATTTCTAGTTCAATTTGACGCGCGCCGCATTCGATGACATTGCACAAAGCTTGTGATGCGTATGACTGGGTTGAAGCGCGGGGCATCGGCCTGATAGCAGATAAGCGGCCCGACAGCAGACAAGAAAGGAAACGAGAGTGGCGCGCTCTGGTTTGCCCCGTCTTCTACAATCGACACACATCGATCCCACTGTCAAAAAAAAATTAACAGCTGACGATTTTGTTCTCCGCCGCCATGCGTCCTGCAGGCGGCACCCGTCGTTGTTTTCCGAATTTTGTCAAATACCTGCTCCGCGTATTCATTTCTTCAGGCAGAAGAAATATGAACAGTGGGCCATCCAACGATTGTATCTCCTCCGCTGCTCTCGAAGTTCAAAACGATGGGCCATTACAAAACGGCGGCAAAAGTGTTAGTCGGCCCCACAGTAGCGAGCCCCCTATTTTACACACACTAAATTGGATAGCAGGGAGTCGCAGCCCCAAAACTGCAGTACAGTGTTTGGAACTGACATTAGAATTTGTACCTTGTTTGAGTTTGCCTCATCATTGTACTGAACCAAAGGGGGCGGGGGCCTCTGTCAGGCTTTGTAGCCTTTAGTCCCAGCTTGCCTCCTCGTTCTTCTGAGGAAATAAAATCTGAATCTTTGAATCTTTGAATGTTTATAAACACCTATGTTACGAGAAATTTTGTGCATGCGTTGTTTTGTGTCTTTCATTAACAAGTATCTTCTGTATTTCTGTGAAAGCAACAATTATTTGTGGTGAGCTATTCCTTTCAAAATATTTATTTATGTTGGTGTCAGATGCACACAAATGGCATGGAATATGAATAGCCGGGTGGGTCAATTGTCCGAAGACACAAACGACGATTTAAGGACGCTACTACCTGCGCTGTTCACAAATCATGTAGGCTTTCGTATCTGCTATGAATGCCTAACCGAGATGACACCGCTGGAAAAGAGAGAAGAGTACGACCTAGCAAACGCACGATTTGCAGAAGTAATGTTCGTACGTTTCGGCACTAAATAATGTATGTATAAGACTAGAGATCAAGTGTAAGACATCGTGTGCTTGTGAAAATGTACCCTTAGTTGCCGCAGGAATGGATGAAGTAAATGCAAACCTAATACCAGGTAACTGGGTGCATAGTGGAATATTTTCGTAGTTCAACGCGCTAATAAACCCATTGAAGGTGGCCGCACAACTGAGACATTTAAAAATTTGCTGAAGGTTAACCCGCATATTAGAAATATGCCTTGAATGTCACGGATTGCTTCTAAGAAAATACTGTTTACTTTATAAAGGTTATATGTCACATTCTATCAGGGTCGCGGTTACTCAACTCATGATTTTAAGCATGAAAAAAAAATGGCGCCGCTTGCACTAGTAGTGCAGACTCTCCAGAAACAGCTATGCTGGCGGCCCCTCTACCTTCGATAAAGACTTGACTTTTGCGCTATCACCATCATCAGCAGCCCACTATCTCAAATGCCGGACGAATGCCTCTACAATCGATCTTCAACTGCTCCAGGACCATGCCGCTCGAATATATTCTATCCCTCCAAATTTTCATATTTTGTTCCTCCATGCAGTAATTGGCCTTTATCCTTTTATAAACCGGTCTCTTCGTGCCTGCTCTGTCGCCCTGTTATTCGAGGTATTGTAGTTTCAGCTAATTACGTGGGAGGGTAGACCATGTCCATTTCTTTTTTCTACACTTGAAATATGATATCTAGTTTGCTTTCTGGTACAGAAATCTCATTTCCTGCCTTAAGTATTAATCCGATCATTATTCGTTCCATTGCCCGTTGAGCTAACATAAGTTTGCTTTCTCAAGGGCCCAAGTTTCTGCTCCATATGCCATCACCTGACATTTATTTTTGAACTTGCCGCTGATGGTTGTCCATGACTAGTAGGCCCGGATTGGTTGGTCAACAGGCTCCCATATCTCTCCAAATGCGGATCACGTTACCATGAGCTAGAACCCGCGCCCAATTGTGCAGCCAACGCCCGCACTGCGAACACAAAGGAAACAGTTATGACCTGAATGCGATGATACCTCATTAAAATAGACGCAGATTACATCACGCCAGGGACCCAATTTCGATTCTGACCAGGAGAAGCATTTTATTTTCCTGTCCAGTTGGCTCCACGTGTTATTGTTCCCCGCCGACGGTAGCCCCGTAGCCCTCAGACTGTGCGCGATCAAAAGCTCAGGCCCATAGTGTTTTTGCAAAATTTGTTTGGGGTTCTTAATGGGAACGTATCCGCAGGGACAACTTGTTTATTCCTTTAAAGGCGGGGGGTGTTAGGCTCATGCATTTGTTCGTGCCCCAACTTGTGTCTTGTTTTTTCTTCTACAAATTGTTTGATCATCCACTTTTACTAACTGCACTTCAGCAGCGCTTAAATTTCTATTTGCCCTTTTTGTTTATAGGTACTGGCGAAGTTATTACGAAGCCTTCATGGGGATTTCTCAAGGAGGTCGTGAAGTCTTTTAGCTTTCTATCGCGGGGTTTTCCTTGGAATATCTGTTCAGCCCGTCAAGGAAAACTATCACGAGCCCCCTTACTGAAAGTCTATTCCGGGCGACTATTTATCGCCAGCCTTACTTAGGCCATCAGAAGAGCAATGTTTTAAAACGCGTAATGAGTATATGTACACCGCCAAATGCAAAAACGCTGTTCTTCATGCTTCATTTTTCCACTCTCCCAGTTAAGACCTTTCTGGGCGAAGAGGGAATGTCTATTCCTTGGTTGGACAATTGTGGCCTATGTAATCAACCAGAGACAATTGATCATTGCGTTGTGTTGTGCCGGGACGCTGCGTTCTTGCGGGACATTTGGAGAGGGCACTAAAAAAGGACATTGACATCACCCCGTACACAATTCTATACATGTCGTTTGAAGATGTTAATCGGGTGCCATATCACAGTTTCGTTCTCGTAGGACTGTTTAGGTTGTGGAAGGGCCGCATGATTGATCAGCGTGCGAAACCACATAGGCCGACCAAGTGAATTATTCGGGAACAGCCGGCGTTGGTGTGGAGCGTTTACGCTGCGCAGAGAGATCCACCGGAGTGGCTGACTCTTTTCTATGCGTGCGTTTGCTTGCCTGAGTTTTAAAATGGTGCCGATCTTTGTTAGACTGATGTCCTTGCCCTTGGCTGTCTGTTAATGTTTATATTGTGTGTTGTGTCAGTTCTGAGTATTTGTACAGTTTTGCAAAATTTCCAACAATTAAATAAAGAACTTTGTGGTTCCCCAGTGGTAAAGTTTCCGCTTTTTTGACTTAAAAGTGCCTCGTTGGGTTCTCTGTACCTCCTTAACCAGTTTTTTTTTGTTAAGGCTAAGGTGTTCGTATTTACGCCGTACAGATTTTCGCCGGCCTTAACAGCTCTGCTGTTCAAATTTTTTTAGGATTGTGAGGGTTGAGTTGTTATGTGGCGGCGTTGACAAACCACATTCGCAGGGTTCTGGCTTTTCTCGGTACGTGCATTATCTGTCTTTTTTCGATAACAGCCATTTTCGTATTGCGGGTAATAAGGCCTCGTGTGCTCCAATAATAGCAGGCCCTCAGGCTGTGCAATTACGGATGCGACGCCGCCTTCCGGGGGATAGTGGTTCGGGCTCTGTCGCCGTGCAAACACAGAACTCTCGTGGGGGCTTGCTGACATTCCTTCGCGGCAATTTATTGCCGATCGTCGGACCATTGCGGTAAACATAGCCGATGCACATAGTGCCTAACAGGAGTCGGAGAATAGAGGGCGCCCTTGGGACTTCTATTTACGACATTCTTGCTGGAAAGACGTAATAGAAGTACTTTGGTAGATAGCATTATCAAGTTTTAAAATTTCTTTCCCTTGCAGGGAAGCATTTAGGGATGAGTAGCAATCCCTTGTACGAGCCAAAATAACTGAAGAGAAGAAAGGTGAGTCAAGTTTTGCTGTTTCCAAAGAAGCTATCATTTTTCGAGAAAGCCTTCTAGGGTTGCTGTAACTTTTGCAGTTACCAGTACTCAAAGTACATTTTATCGGTCTAACGAATCCGTCATGCGCGAAGTGCTTCCTCAGTAATCTGCTCCGAACCACTTTACCACACGGCCATCCACAAAAAGTACTGCACAACAACTTGCCCTTCGTAACGGTCTCTGCTGTACGATTGCAAAAGCATTAGTTTACTATGGGGGCAGAAGATCCAGCTTCAATGGCGCCAAGTACTTCCACCAGACAAGACATGAAATGCCCAACAGATCAAACACTATATAAGTGAATGATTGCTTAGAAGGCCGAATATTTCAGTGAGCTCTTACAGCCACAGCAATAAATTTGGTTACAAAAATATTAAAGGTGTCTCTGAGGGAGATACGAACCAAGGTCGTTCTAAAGGTGGAAGGTGCAAAGGAGCCGTTGGATACCACAGTCACATTATTCTAGTTGATTAAAAATGGACACAGTTAATTGGTTGTGTTTCTTAAAATATTGTATCAGAGCAGTGTACAGTGGTTGAGAGGAGTGATAGCACATTTTTCCTGATAGCGCTAGAGAGGGCGCTTGACTAAGCCTGCCAGCAGTGTAGAAAAGGGAGCGAGAAGGCGACGGAGGCAGAAACGAACATGACACAGTTTTCCCTAGTGGAGCAAGGATGGGGAAACCGCAGATTCGGTGGCACATCTCCTTTCGTCAGAGGCCCGGCTGTTGCACAGCACACGGACTACTGAACTTGCCGCAGAAAGTTTTTTATTACTAGCAGGCCCGGATCGTTTTGTCCGCTGACTTTCACTTGTTTCCCAAAGTGTACCGCGTAAACACGTGCTAGAACCCGCGGCAACTGGCTGTGCGAATTCTTCGTCTGTAGCGCAAACTTAGCATCTTCGCTCCCCAATTCAGGCATGAACGCACGTGCACTGGCGAGACGAACACGCGACACATCTCGCCACAAACACTGGGCAGAGTGTTCGCGACAGCCGAGGTGGCCGACGCTGTGCGCTCATCACGAAATGAGCGCTCACGTGCGCTCGGTCTTGTTAGAGAGAGAGAGAGAGATAGAGAGAGAGAGCCGAATTTATTGTCACCCTTTTTAAGACGAATGCACAACGCGGGAATTTCCCGTGTCTTAGTCTCTTTAGATGGGGGTCACGAACCCATGATCCTTGGTGGCGTCCTCTGCCAGTTGGATGCCAGCAGCTTGTATCTCGGGAAGAGGGCTGAGCGGTGCGGCCTCCCACTGCTCACGACTTGTGTGTATTACTTGTTCAAAAACCCGTGGTTTATGGGGGCATTGCCAGACGATGTGTTGGACTGTGGGTGCTGAGATGTTGAACCACTTGCATCTGTCCGTGTACCTATCCGAATAGCTTCGGTTACGCAGGGCGGGCGAGGTAACATATTTAATTGCAAACTGCACCAAGCAACTGTTAGCCATTTGTTTAGCGCAGTGTGGGCCGCAGGAAATTTACGCTGGCTCAGCGTACAGTGCTGGGTAATCTGTCGGTAAGTTTCCAGTTTTTCCATCCGCCTCTTCGCCCCTCTCCTGTCACAGAAGGCAGGTTCTCAGATTCGAAGTCAGCCTGGTTCGTGTATCTTCGGGCTGCTTAATGTGCCATCGCTTTCCGCGGAAGAGACGTGTTAGCTGGCGTCCATACCAGGCATACGTGCCTTGCAATTGGGGTCGCGCTGTTCGTACGGATTCTGGGGGCTGCTTTGGAGATCCTACCACGGGCATGGTTGCGCAGGGCGCTCTTGAGGTCCGAGGTGATTGTAGTTGCCCGTGTGCCCGTAATTGCAAGAGCCACACCTTCCCCGTTTCTGGGTTGGCCGTATGGATTGAGCAAGTTGAGGTAGCATTTCCCTGCTGATCTACCAGCACGGCCACTACCGCACGTTGGACAGGGTAGTTAGTCGTCTCGACGTAGATACGGCTGAGTTTGAACTGCAGTGATTGTGGAGCACGTTCGCAATGGCAAACCGTCGCTATTGATAGTGCTCCGGATGGGTGCCCGCAGGCCTGTTGTATTGGGAAATGCGCTGCGCTTCTTTAAGTTCTTCGGACGTGTTAGGAATGCCCATCTCCAGTAAATTTTCTGTGGAGGCAGCCATTGTAATGGCTACAGCCACCGTGTTGGCTTTGCGAATAATTCGGTGTATTTTCTCTTTCTATGCTCTCTTGAGTTTGAGGTGCGGAGTAACGTAAGGTATTTTGCCTATGATACAGGCCTGAACTAACCGTATGAGGTTATGTTCCTTCAGACCATGGTGTTTATGGGCTAGGGGGGGTGATGAGTCAGCGAAATAGGACAGCTGCATTGTGCAGGGCGTGTATGGTAACCGTATAGGTTCCTTTCTCATATATTCTTAGCCTTAGAATTCGTGTGCATTCAGTTCTGGGCAATGGGCTGCCCTGCAGCAGGATTTCTACGTTAGGGTCTTGTTTTTGTCTCCTGCCTGGCTAGCTGGATTGTAGAGTAGAAGTGACAAATGGGCTAGTTGGTAATCATTCTGGACATCTTCAAAGTAGCGCACTCAGACACGGACACTAGGAAAAGGGACGACAAGCGAGAGCGCTGACACACAACTGATTTTATTAGAACAGACACACAACAGACACAAACAGTTGTGAGTCAGCGCTGTCATTTGTCGTCCGTGTCTAAGTGCGCTACCTTCAAGATGTCCCAAACTCGAATGTAAAAGAGCACTTCCGATTTTTGTAGTGAGCATGCGAGGCCTCTTTGAGTTACGTATTCTTGCGCAGTGTCAGCAGCTGCTTGCAGGAGTTCTTGTATATCCCCATCACTTCATTCTACGGTACAAATTGCATTGTAATCAGCGTAAATGCTATGACCTAAATCCCGAATTTGTCGTAGTAAAGCAGGTAGCTTAGTGATTGCCACATTGAAAAGAAAGGGCGGTAAGAAGGAGTCCTATGGTGTTCCGTGGCTGCCCAAACATATCGGGTCCGACTGGGGACCTGGTACGGTTACCGTAATTACCCGATTCTAACGCGCACTTCTTTTCCGAAAGAATAGGCCGAAAAATCACATGCGCGTTAGAATCGGATACGAAACCGAAACTACCGAAACAGCAGAAATTTCGTCCCATCCATCGCCATCGCCGTCTCAAGATGGCGTCAAAGCTTTTAAAAACGATGTTTCGGACGCAGGAAGCCTAGGCGCCTTAGGCTTTTCTATCGGCATTCACACAAATCGTCAAATCCTTTCACTTGCACGCTTGATAACAGCAATAACAGCAGCGGCAACGACGGTGCGCCGCTTCTAGTCGGTGCCGTTTCGGTGGCTTACGAGCGGTCGGCTGAAGCGTGCGCCTCCGGAGCAGCTCGCGGGATGGACGTGCGAGGCGTGAGCTACGATCCCATCGACCATTGTCGAACGTTCGTTCAGAAGTGTGGCATCGTGAAGGCGCTTCACGGCACCGAGGACGAGACGTTGTAGTCAGCGGAAAGCGACATGGAGCTCTTGGAGAGCGACGAGGAGTAATATGAGTGAGATTACTTCAAAAAATAAATTCCCCGTTTCTCTCGCATCCGTTTTTCTGGGTCACAAAGTTTCGTGCGCGTTGCTATCGAAGGTGCAAGTTTTTTCGGTTTTTTTGGCAGGAAAATCGGGTGCGTGTTAGAATCGGGGGCGCGCTAGAATCGGGTAATTACGGTAGTTGTTCGTTTCGTTTCGCTAATAAATCCGCTATATATTTATAGACCTTCTTGTCCCACGTTGGGGTCGCTCAAGTTGTGGAGAATAGCGCTATGTTGCACGGAGTCGAAAGCTTTTTTGAGATCTAAAGCGAAGACTGCTCGAATATCTAGTGGATACAGCGGAGTTATCAATGATTTCATGCTGTAACTGGAGCGTGACGTCTTGCGTTGATAGCGATGGCCGGAAGGATACCATGGTATGAGGGAGGTCTTGGCGTTCGTCCATGTACCGATGGAAGCGGTTCCACACTACATTTTCGAGCAGTTTTCCCAAACACAAGGTCAAAGAAATAGACCTACAGTTCACAAGCCGCAGTTGTTTTCCGGGTTTTGGGAATAAACGTAGGGAGAGCGCTTTCCACGCAGGAGGAAGACGGCCATTGTCTCAAACTTTGTTTATGTAAGCATTAAGGTCTTCTATGGATGGGTCGTGCAGATCGGTAAGTAGTTTTTTCGTGATGCCATCAGGCCCAGGGGCAGAGCGGGTGTTCAGTTTAGTATTACGTTAAAAAATTTCAACTTTGGTAATAGGGCTCTCTATTTCGGGATTGGGATTACTAGTTTATGAGTCTGCTATCTCCTGGGGGGAATGTTGTACATAAAGGTCCTGCATTTTCTGCAGTAAAGTGGAACCCTCCCCTTGATGTCCGCGTAGGATGGTCAGAACGCTGTTACGCTGGGTTACCCGTCGTCCGCCCGGGTTCAGAATACTGCGGATGGTGTGTTATGTTTTCGGCCTATTCGGTTGGGCGTCCATTCTTTCGCGCAGTGCATTCCAGTTTGCGTTTAAAGATATGCGGCGTGCTTCTCGATCTCCTTGCTTAGGCGCGCTATCCGGCGGCGTAAGGGCCTTAGGTGGCGATTCCCGTGCAGCCGTTTCTGAAGGCTGCTCTTCGCTTCCCACAAGTGAAGCAGGCGAGAGTCGACATTGTCTAGGTTCATTTCCCCTGGGACGATTCTAGTAGCCTTCGTGTTGTGTTCCTGAAAGTATTGAACGCATTGTTCCAGATCTTCAATGCCGGAGTTTTCGACTGTTTAAATTCTTGTGTTCTGCTTGTTACGGAAAACAACCCAGTCGATATTTTTTTTGTTCCCGGCCTCTGTTCTTTCGCAGCGCCGCACTGAGTGTGGTTCCCACTATATAGTGCTCACTACCTTAGCCCTAAAGGCAATCCACATAAGTCCACCTCGCATCAGAGACATATTTTATGATGATAGGTTCAGGGGTGGTGTCGCGTTGGACAGTGTTACCTCGTCTCGTTGGGTGGGTGGGGTCCGTCAGAATTGTTAGCATGAGTTGTTGTATGGTTTCCCTTCATGTGTGGCCCTTTTTTGAGGGCCTCCCGTATCCTCAGGCGGGATGTCCTGGATTGAAATCCCCCACAATGGGGAATGAATGACCATCGGATGTGTGGAGGGCTTTTTGGAGGAGCTCCGTACGGTTACGAGGATGTCGGGGCGCGCTGTACATATTCAGTATATAGGTTCCGCTTCTGCCTTGTCTGATGTGAGAAGGAATTCCAAGAAAAAGTATAGTGGCCCTGTGCTGGAAGCATGCAATTGATTATCCGCTATGTTCCTATGTCAGAAGGTGGTTACTCCTCTTGCTTGTGGGGGATAATTTTGGGTACGGATGAGTGGTACGCCATGTATCCCGATAACGTGGGTGGTAAAGCAGTCTCTTGCAAAGCTGTGACATCGGGTGTCCATTGGGCGTTTTGAACCGAGTGGTTAATTCGATGTTGCAATGCTCTCCGCTTAGATTAGTACCCCCAATGTTCAATTCTTATATGTAGTATGGATGCTTCTCTCTTGTCTGGTGCATACTATCCGATGTTTTGACCTGAAACAGCTTTTTGATGGCGTCACTATTTTGTGGCCGTTCGGTGCTGTTAAAGATGGGCGGATATGCGAGCACGGTTGGGTTCTTCTGCGCTTGCGCCAAGCTGTATTCCAAGACGGTAACCTTCCCGCTTATCCTTTCTCTGAAGTTAGTGAGGGCTCCGGCCAGGGTGGAAATGCTGCGAGTTAACTTGTGGAAACTATGGTCGAGTCTGTTTTTTTATTGAGATTCAAGGAGATATAGGGGCTGGTGTCTTGTTTGCGGCTGGTCAACTGTTTCCTGGGCACGTCCTTTCGAGGGAGAAGGGTTGAACACTGGGGATTTTGAATGCTGTGTTGTGGGCACCCATACAGTAGTCGTTGTTGGGGTGCAGCGCTTTTAGGTTGCGTAAGTTCAGCTCGAAGGTGTCTGGTCTCCGCCGTAACCTGCTCAAGTGTGGCTCGTATGCTATTTAGTTCAGTAGAGGTGCTATCGGGGGTGTTTGTGAGGAAAGTGCGGATGTATCTGGTGCCTAATTTTATTCGTGGGAGGTCTTAGCTGTCCAGCTCACCTGCGAGGCTGCTGCTGGGATCCTGGTGCTGCTCTGGTCTCTTTTTCGAGTGGTCTGGCCCTTGTTGGAGCCTCGTTTCTTCGATCGAGTGGGTGCGAGACTCATTGGGTTTGAGCACGGTTGTCGTCTCGCCGACGTACTTTGTCGACGCCGGTGAGTCTTGGAAAGGAAGAAGAGTGATCTCATTGTACCTGGCGTCGCATTCGTCGGTGCTGTGCTCGCGTTCTCTTCACCGTTGGCGCAGTTCTAGAATGAACGAAGTGCTGTAATATTTCTTGCACCGTTCGTCCTCGGTGAGGTGGTGTTTTCCACATAGGGCGCACTTGGCTGTGCACACGTGATCGTCCATAAGGTTCGCAAGCCCGCAGGAACTACAATAGGCTCGATCCGGCAAGGGGCAAACATCCATTCGATGCCCATGCCTATCAAATGACGAGCAGACTTTGGGCTTCTTCTTGTGAATGTAGCACCGATATTCTGCACCCCGGTATTACACAAAATACGGAACTGTGTCACCGGAAAATGCATTGGCAGAGTTAGGGTGGCCCATGAGCCGTGCATGCAGGCCGGTGGGGTTTCTCGAGTAGACGACGCTCTTGACGATGTCTTCCGCTGAGTCATATGAGGCGATGTTGTGGATAACTCCTTTGACCGAGTCATCGGGTGTCACGACGTAAGCCCGCTAGAGTATGAGGCTTCACCTATATTGACTTTCTCTATGCGAGGATATCGCTCGGTTCTGGCGAGCAGTGGGGTGCTCACCATGAGGATGTTTTGCTCGTGAGGAGCCTGAAGACCTTCAGTGACTGTTTCTGGCTCCAGACCAGCAGCTAGCGAGGTGCGCTCTCACAGCGAGGCGTCAATAACTCGTGCCACGTTCAAGCCGTCCTGTGGACGGATGACGACTTTGATGTCCTCCTTGGGTAGTTTGGGGCACTCAGGACGTCGGGATTTGCCGGGGTGGAATCTCTGCGTGGTAGCTTCGGCTGTAGTGTTGTTCCTTGCGGGTGTGCAATTAGCTGGTGCTGTAGTATTTCGCTGCAGGTGGTGTAGGTCTCGACCATGCGTGCGCCGGTGGCATTGAAGCAACCCACTACTGTCTTCAGACTCCTTAGCGGTGATGAATCTGCCGTCCACTGTAGGCACCATACGTAAAGCTCCATCTAATGTTTGTTGCAACGTAGAAGGAGCGCTAGCTGCAACCATGCTTGCAGCCGCTGTGCCTACTCGCGCAACCACCTGTTGTTGTCATAGCACATGCGGCCTCGCTGCCACCTCGCCGAGGATTAGCGAAGAGGCAGTGTAAAAGCCGCGATTTTGGTGGGGTTGCAAAGGTTGCAAAGGGTCCTACTTGCTGCTGCTTGGCCTTGCCGGGTGCACAAAGTTATGAGGACGGTCATACGATGAAGGTCATAGCGATGTTTTGTAGGGATCCTACGCCTGTGCTTTAAAAACACGGATCCGGTGTGAAGATCGACCACTGCCTCTGGAACGGCACGTGCCTCCACTTCTCTGTCTTGTTTCTTGTTTTTTTTTTGTTTCGGGTATATATGGTCGAACTAAAAACTTACATAACTCTGCAGGTAAAAAGGACGAAGGCACTGAACGGGCAGCACAACCACACTTCTGGGCCCGTGCCGTTAAGCTGATTCGAAATGCGGCGTCAGGGTGGGTACCGCGTCATATCTAGCGCGCAACATTGCACATTGCCCTTTCCCCTCGAGCTCATTTGAAGTAACGTATTCCGTAACGGGCTCTCGACCATCTACAAAAAAGCTATCTAACGTGGTCGCCCAGACATTAGGGCGCTACAGAAGTTTGGGAGGGGCGGAAGACGGCGGAGGCAGCCAAACTGGTGGCCGATCTAGGGACGTGAACTGATCCACCATGAAAAAATCGAGAGGGGAGTAGAGGAAACGGCCGGAAGGGAAAAAAGTAAGCATGATAGCGAGATAGAAGAAGTTACTCGGATTGACTACAATGCGTGTACTTCTGCAGCAGCGGGAAAACTCGTATGACCTTGAGCATTGGCAGCATTACTTGGCGCAGAAGCACTACCGGCGAATAAAAGCGGCCACGCTGCAATCCACAAAACGACACTGCGGCACAAACAATACCAGTGTACATAAAGGAAAAAAAGCTTAGGAAAGCACTGACTGCTCCTGTAAGGAAGCCGGAAACGCCATTTTAGTGGTCTTTTTTGCCTGTATTTTGCGGAAACCGCCTTTTCTCGCACCGCTGATATCTGGTACGTCAGCGCCTGTCGACCATTGGATATCAGCCAACCGCCCCGTGTCGTAGCTCCACAGTGTGCTGGCTTCATTCGCCGATGCTACCACCCGGTTGCCAGTGATCTGCGGGAGGGGTGAAAAACCCACCAGACTTCATTTACACTTGCCTCAATTCGATGGTGGGTAGCGAGGCATCTCCCAATGTTTTTTACGCCGAAGCTGTATATGTCTAATCCTCGCAGTTTCTCGACCTCGTGGAAAAAAAATTTGGCGTATGGAGAGAAACCCCGTCGTCTACGTGTTTAGCGCGTGAAGAAACTCATACAAAAAATAATCAGTGCCCCATCCTCTGTGACGATGGACACCCAGCGAAGCTTGGTGCAGGGCAAGGTGTGCATAAAACAGAACTTGCCTGTATGTAAGTTAGCATACTTATTAGCCAATTATTTTAACGAAAAGCTAAGAATTATAGTTTTATTTTAGGCTAGAAACAGGGGCTGCCCAATTTCATCGCGTGTCCAGGGCTTCCACTTTCTGTGCAACACACCAATTGTGACCACTCGACCACGCTAAACCACAGACAAATCACAGCTGCGCGGTTTAAACGTATGGACAGACTGCACATCTATTCAACCATGCATTGATATACTCGGGAAGGTGGATCGGTTTAACGTCAAGAGAAAGTCTTTCATAGGGATTTCTGTAATGTATGTGATGACGATTCTTCTCGCGGCTGAGATGCGCTGAAGCCTTCAAAAAGACGGCCATCTGTTTCGCTTAACACATCCGCTTTAGAGATCCCGCCCTGCGAGCGGTTGAGGCTACAGCTACCGTCGGGTGTAACGTTGGTGCCCTGGTTGACCATTAGAGTCTGCGCGAGATTCTTTGCGGCTGGTTGATGGATATTTACTTCGACAAGAATTTCGCCGGTTAGCTGTTTTTTTTTTTCGCAATATATATTCCCAAAGATGCTATCGGAAAACTTTGAAAAAAAAATGCTCAGGGTTATTCCACCGGGCAGGCAGTATCAAGAGATTGAATACAAAAAAATTAGAATAATTTTGTGGCCTATAAAAAACCATGGTTTGCAGCGGGGGAAAGATAACTCGACACGTTTCCCTAGGAGGTTTGATTTTCCATCCCGCTCAGAAAAAAATCAGGGAACATTGGTACTTCCTTTACTAGCTTTAGAGAGATGGTCGGCGAGGTGCTGGAGCTCCCTTCCTGGTCCACAGGCAAGGGACCCATCGGCCTGAGAATGACCAGGGCTCTAAAAGCCACCTTACGATGCTTCAGCGCTACAACTCTCAACATATCGGCATAATTGGTCACAGCTTATGTACATGGGTGGTCGTGGTTTGCCTTGTCGCCAGTAGCGCCACCTTGAATGCAGAAAGTGCTTTTTGCGGGGAGCAAATGTTGATAGAAAAGAACCTCGATGCTCTTTCCACATAAGCTTTGACTTTTCCACGGTTGGTACGAGTAATAAACCAAGAGAAGAGCGGAGGGGGAAAAGGCAAACACTGTCGCGGTCAATATTTGATCTCTAATTAAAACAGCAACAGATCGAATTGAAAGCAATGTATCTGGCCTAAGAAACATTGAATGATTGTGACAGTAAAGTCGGCCAAATGTTTACCTAGCCTGCGCAAGCTGTCATTTTTCTGTCTTATGACGATCTGAAGAAGTAACAGCCTAGCAGACGGTGGGACCAGCTGAGTATGCTTCCTGAGCACGCAATTTATCCTCGCCTGCTTGCAACTTGGCTTCCGTCATGCAGCGATCACGCACGAAAAGTCACCGCTCGCAAGCGCCGAATGAAGATTTGGCCGTCTTAGATTAGTTTCTTAGGGTACCTCGGGATTTGGCGGGAAATTGAAATATCTATCGTAAAGACTGCAAAGTTGCTGGATACGTTATCTTTATTTTCAGAGGTAGAATAAAACAACCGTACTGGTGGTCATGCGTAAAACAGTCACAGAGCCTCTGGCGACAAAAAACACCATTTCAATTTAGAAGATTCTCCAATTGACAGTTTGTTAGAAATACATTGTTTTGTTTGTACCGGTGATTACTGTTTTGTATGGACAACTCAGTGACTGTATTACTCATTTTAAAATATTACATTTGCGTCGTTATGATACTGACCTTTCGCGCAAAAAGGGCACACGTGAGTATCTTTATTTTTGGTAGCTTCAGTAGTTTCATTTTTTTAGTTGTCATACATTCCCTAGCCGTGACAACACCTCCTGTTCTGTTCAGACGGGAGCACGCACTTCGGTTTCGCAATTACAGATGCGTACGCCGAACTTCCCTGATGTTGGCTTCGGATTCTGTCACCGAGCAAACACCGAAGGGCAAACAAGCTCGGCAAGATTGCCCCTGAAGCCGTCTAATAGCAATCCCCATAGGACGGCAATAAACTTAGATAACGCAGTGATTGCGACATGGCGGGCTGAGTGCAGTAAAAATAAGGCAGACCCTGAGTGCATTCTCTGCCCCCGGAAACGTTTTGTCACGACTTTAAACTTTTTCTTTCCAAGTGCTTTAAATTTCGGAACTTCTCTCCAACTTGGCGGAAATGAACGAACAAAAAAAGCGGGCTCATAAAAGAGCAAGCATTATAATTGAGGACGCAATAGTACATTTTTTGTTGTTTGCGATACCGCCTGCACGTTTGGTGCCTAATTCTGATTCGTTGCGAAAGCAGTTTAGCCACCTCAAAAATGGGGTTTTTTGCCTTCAACTTGCAGTCAGTGGCGGTACGCCCCAATGAAGCACTTTTCGACAGGCAGTTCAAATACAATCTCTCGTTTAGACATGCGGGAAAACCTCTCGATGATCAGCAATGAATATTTCCTCGTATTTCTTGCATTACCATTGGCTCAAAATGCCTTAGCAGTGATCCTTTCCCTTTGGATAACCTTATTCTTCATTCACTGCCACCAACTGGCAGTTCCTTGTTGTTATCAGTCGTACAGGGATGAGGTGTGACGATACCTTTAGTTTCCCCACAATGTTCTCCATGTTCTTTTTTTATTTCTGGTAAGGCGGCGATGAGAGCTGAACAACAGGACTAGTTTCGCCGGTGCCTCCAGCCACGCAGTAATATTTCAAGTGGGAAACTTTCCACAAGGAGTTATACGGACGACCGAAGTGCATGGATAGAAGAAAGTCATCAGGTTGAACATGGTGTGACATCGGCGTTCGAAAAAAAAGAATCGGCTAACAAAGGCAACGCATAGAAAGTGGCTTTTCGGTAATGCTTTTATACATTGCCGGTTTTGCCCAAAATCACCCACGCGGATATGGACGAGAAGCGAGACATTCTGTCGTTTTGGTAAATCACCCAACATAAATTACAAATGTAACTAGAACTTTATTTGGCTTCAGATGGAGCTTTTGAGAAAAACTAGCGGGGGAGGAATGTCGACGTTTGAGTGTGCAGGTCAGATGCACTGTTGCCAACCATATGTCGGGCATCATTAGTCAGCCACTCGTGGGCAGCCTTTCCTCGTATATTTTTTGATTGATTGTAGGGTTTAATGCGCCGACGAAACTCAGGCGATGAGGCGCCATAGTAAAGGGCTCCCGAATAATTTTTACCACCTGGAGATCAATAACATGCACCGAAATCTTGCACAGAAGGGCACTTTGGCTTTTATCCTCCATCGGCAAATGAGCCGCCGCAACCGGGAATCGAACCCGCGTACTCGTGCTCAGCAGCACCTTTCCTAGTAAATGCTTCTGGGGCATTTGTGAAAGCATCAGCGAGATGTTAAATAACTCAGTTCTGTGCTGAGTAATTTTGCAACAGCTATGGCACCAAGACAGTTTCACAATTATACGCTATTCACGGTACTGTGAGAAGGACTCTGCCTCTATATTTTGCTACGTCTACTGCGGTTTATAATTTATCGGGCCGTTTTCGGCGCTGCGACCTCGAGAATTTGTGCAAATCACTTGTTCTCCTAAAAGCCATCAGCATTGCATGATCACCATTGCATTTAAGAGACTGCTAGGTAGAGGGAGTGCATTGAACATTATTCATATGCAGTACAATTGTCGCAATACGGATATCATTGTTGTAATTCTATACCTTTGGATAAAACGTATTCATAATAAAGGAGAAGGCGTAAATGTAGGCGATGGTAAAAAAAACACTGCTTTTGTCTCTGTGAAGAGTAATGCCCACTAAAACAAGGAGCAGTCCAAGGAATGTAGGAAACAAAACAGGCGTAGTTGTAATTGGTGCGTCAGCCCAACTCCTGATTAATTAGCCGAATAAAACTTGGAAGGACTCAAGTATTATTCTAGAGAAAAAACATGAGGCTGTTCCTTTCCCTTCCGTGCCGTGGGAATCCTACTACGTGTGCACCACACCAACCAAACCACTCGACCACGGAGGACCACAGCCACGTTGTAAATGGGGCGTAAGACGTCCACGTTTAAATCTCACACCAGCACAACGGGCATATGAGGGGGGAAGGCATGAAGGTTAGCTGCGCGTGCACGTCCCGCCTTTCCCTTCACACCCCGTCCCATCCCCCCCGGTGCACCTACAAACCCGCCACCGGCGATTGGTGCGTGCGCACACGTCAACGTCACTGGCAAAACTGTCGCTCGTTAATCAATTCAGTCTGACCAAGAAATATAGGGCAACGAAGGCGTTCCGTGCAGGGAAGTTAATCTTCATCTGGCCGGAGTTCGCACCTACTCGACGACGTAGAACTTGAGGTGGCAACGACGGTGACTACACGTCCTGCGGTAGGGCCATTCCGCAGTTCTCGCGGAATTCGCGCTTGTGTGTATCGAGAAGCTACTTCAATTGCCGCTCTTCTTTCTCCAAGTGAAGGACACGCGGCCGTCGTACAGCGTGGTACAAGTGCAAGCGCTAGCTTCGTTATCAGCGTTATCGGTGGTGGGGAGAATAAGAAAACTTGTGAAAGATGATTCAGCTGTGGCGAGGAGGGGCGTTGAAGCAGTGCCGAGTAAATAGGCTTCACCGGAATGAAAACCGGGGATTAACAACATGCAGCTTCGCCTACAGGACGCAATAAAAGCAAACGATGCGCTGTACATACAAATCGTGCCTAAAGAGTATATTAGGCATCAACCATTGCCTGCAACAGTTATATGTATCAACATAAACGGGGACAGAGGTTCGACACCTCTAAAGTAAAAACGGCTGCACTAAATAGGGGACAACATTTTAGGACCTCTAATTCAAGGAACGTCACGTTCAGGCGCTTTGAAACAGAATATCTTAACTTACACTGGTATTACACGTGCTCATAATGATGCCTTCTGGAAAAGGCCCTGTTGAATCTCCCGATGGGTACGCATCAGTAATTATCAGCATCATCATGAAGTTTGTCCGTGTTATAAACGTTTTCGTCCCCGCTAAGGGCAGCCATGGCCCAGGTCTCGCTTCTCTCGTTCTTCCGTTAATATTTCTGGTGCCGTTAAGCCCGGGAGAATGAACACGTGCGGCGAAGGAGCCACCGACGTCCCCTCCGGCTTGAGGTTCCTAGAACCCCACTCCTTTGACTGCTAGTACGCTGCTTAGCCCCGCCCTCAGCATGGGTGGCCCTAACCGCGTAGTGACGACCGACCGAATGCGTGCGATCAATAAGCTGCGCCAGAATCAACGTATCCTTTGCGACGCAAGTACCCGACTGCTCAAGGCAGCAAACGATCTTCTTGAAGCCGTCTCAGCGACTCCTCACGACCTTCGTACGTCGCTCCCTACGCCACCCTCCTGGCAACAGAACGCCGGAAGATTGACACCATCATACGCAAGGCCTACAAACAAGCCCTCGCACTTCCTACCAGCACTTCTACCGCTCGCCTGATGGCTCTGGGAGTACACAACACCCAAGACGAACTTGCGGAAGCGCACCTGAATGCCCAAAAAGCGCGACTAAGTACTACGCCCACAGGACGCCAAGTACTCTCGAACGTGGGGCTCATGTCGCCAACGGAAGCAGATACTGCGATAGACATACCCTGGGATATAAGATCCAAGCTATACGTTCCCCCACTTCCAAGAAACATGAGTCCCCAGCATCACGAAGGCAGAAGAACGGCCAGGGCGTTGGCCCTCGAAAGACAATACGGCGACTAGAGTACGACAGTCTTCACCGACGCAGCGGACTACGCGCGTGCAAGCACTAAAACAGCGGTCGTCGCCACCCCCACTTCTCTCATTACAAGTGTCACCCTTCGTAAGTCCAGCATCCTCGAAGCAGAAGAAGTGGCACTTGCATTAGCCATAACGCAGACCCAAGTTACGACCATCATTACCGACTCACAAGCGGCGTGTCGAACGTACACGGCTGGAAGAATTTCTAAGGTAGCCGCACGAATTATAACCCAGAACCCCCCCAAGAGAACAGTCAAGATTATCTGGACACCTGCTCACTCGTCTCTTTGCGGTAATCAAGCGGCGCACGCTTACGCCCGAGAACTTGCTCGCCGGGCACCGCAAGAGGATGATGAGAGGACCCGTCACTCACTCATCACATACAGCGACATAACCCAACACTACATGCTCACACGACGCACCTTCCCGCCGCCGGCCGACCAGCTAACAAAAGAACAACAAGTCACCCTTCGACGGCTTCAAACCAACACATTTCCACACCCCACGCGGCTACACACCATCCACCCCACGTTATACTACCACCTGTGCAAATACTGCGGCAGCCAAGCTACGCTATACCATATGGTTTGGGCCTGCCAGTCAAACCCAGACCTTGATCCAATCCCTGATGCAACTCACGAGCAGTGGGAGAGTGAGCTTGCCAGCTCAGACCTGAGTAAGCAGCTTTGGCTCGCTGAAAGGGCGAAGACGGCAGGCCGCACCAACGGAGTCCTGGAATGAGGACCCCGACCACGATCCCGCTCGACTTCACTGTAATAAAGTTTGTTCCCCCTGCTCCTCCTCCTCAAGAGGCCATTGACCTTCTGGAAAGTAAGGACACCGCACTTTATGAAGTTGACGTGAAAATTGTAGAGCTTCTGGACAATGATACGGTTGAGCGATATAACTTTGACGCATTGGCTTACCGAGAAACCATAGATCGTGCCATCAACCGTCTGCGCTCTGCTTTGAACTCTCGCCAGGCGCCCGGCGTGACAGCCGCTACCAACGGCACATCAGGCACGCCACTTTTCCCTCGCCTATTGACATCTGTGTTCAATGGCGTTCGGCGCGAGCACAGTGACTTGTCCGGGATGGAGCTGCCAGATACGTGGTCGTACACGTCTGTCACGCCAGGAAAACGAAGGGAGAGTGCACACCGCGTTGTGCACATGACGACGTACAGAACATCGACTGGGGATAGCATGACGCCAGCAGGTCCGTCGGAGTACAATTGCTCTATGAAGGCTTTGCAAAAACTCGTTCCGTACAACGCTGAGAAGGGCTGTCTACCTCAAACCGGCTGCCTAGCTCAAACCGAACAAGATCATGCGATCGAGAACAATTTGTCTGACAGCGTCCCACAAGTCCTCGTGCAGGAACAAGACATCGTTGCAATGCACGATTCAAGCTGTGTTCCAACATGCCAAAGATGATCCTCAGCAGAAAGACATGCAGGTGGGAACCAGCACGGAGTTAGCTTCGAGTGTCCCGGAGAAAACTAAACCTGACGAACGTGAGGCCACGCGGGCCACAGACAAGGAAGACTTAGTGGATCCCGTTCAAGTAGGCGACGAAACACTGGAATTTAAGGACGTGAACAAAAGGATAGAGCTGCCACGGATTGATTTTCAGTTCGAGTACGTCTTTGCACCCGACTTCATAAAGAGTGAATCGTTCCCGGACCATCGCAAAGGCCGACTAGCACCAATCTCAGTGCTCCGGGAGGTTTCACCCGAACACAGATATGAGTTCCAAATTTCTGGAGATTGAAAATCTGCGCCACTTGTGTTTACTTCTCTGAACTGCGAGGAGACCCAGTGGACTGGTCCAGTGGACCAACTAGCCCAACAACATGCTGTACTAAGACTGGTCGAGAACAACGAGAACAGTGCAGAGTGCCGACAACGAGCACGAAAATGAGCTCGTCAAGAGAAAAAACTTACCAAAGATTCATCCGAAGAAGTTACAAGATTTTTCTAAGAACAGTTCTCGGCTGTCTTCGCATGAGCCACCGCACCAACAAGACACTGACAGTTGCGCGACAACGCCTTTCGGGAAATGGCTGCAATACGATGGAATATCTAAGCATTCAAAAGACGGGGTACAGAGTTTTGTGTACATTCACTTCGCTTTGGCGACGCCAGGCTGTGCTCAAGCCTGCCAGATTGCGCATGCACCGCTGGAGACAAAAGAGGACAGCTTCTCCCGACAGCTCTTTCGGGATTGACCTTACGGACCGGAAGCCAACTTTTTAGGATTGTGGCCTTATTCATCCTCGCAGTGATTTTCTCGTGGGCGGGAGAGAGATGCGAGCAGCCCTTGAAAAGGACGACTGAGGGGAGGCCACGGGTCGCCAGGAAAAGCAACGCTGTCACGAGGCTCAGGAAGAACTGACCCGTGTGATTCCAACCGAAGAGTGAATATTCTGCGTTCAAGGCTGGACCACAAATCAGCGTAGCCGATTTCGAAACGAACCAGGAGTGGCGCATCAGCTCGCGACGGAACGAGGCGTTCAAAGTGCCACTCAACGGGGCTCCTTCCGCGAACATCGTCCATAAGAAACGTGTTAGAGGACGCAGCAAAGGATCTGTTCGCACTGCAACGCTTGTGCCAGAACATTGAAGGACGCAGCTTGTTCCCTTAATAGCAGACGTGGACGTTGCGCGCGCGGGAGGATGTTAAATCTCCCGATGGGTACGCATCGGTAAAGATCAGGATCATCGTGTAGTTTGCCCGTGTTAGAAAAGTCATCGTCCCCGCTAAGTGCAGCCATGGCCCAGGTCTCGCTTCTCTTGTTCTTCCGTTAATAGGCCCAGTTTCCCACACCTCACGTCAAACTAGTATATGCCCAATGAGAATGTATATCAGGAGCGATTTGGGGGCTGGTAAGCCTGTCCTAACGGTTGGGTTACAGAAAAGGTCTGGCAATCCGCTGATCTACTGGACGGCCAGTGCGCACTGGGAGAGCAGTAGCAGACACGGTTAGGGAAAAACAGTTAGTATCAAACGGTTAATAGCAAACACGGTTATTAGCAAAACAGCAAACACGGTTAGGCGCCAGGATACCACTTAAAAGTAGAAGGAAATGAAAACTTGGCGGTCCTGTCTCTGGATACGTCTGGGCTGTCTTTTCTCCGTTGTCCTGGGTAGCTTTTTGGCTGCTAAACTAACCCCGTCATGCGGAAACTTGACTTTGTACTTTAATTTTGTAGAATAAAAGATCAGAAAATTGGCATGTTGCCATGACATTTCGCAAAGTCGTATTGGGAATAAATTAGTGCGGCTTAGCTCGGATAACACCGTGTATGCAAAGTGATAATTTGCCTTTGGCTGGTTAAATATATAAAATATAACATCAAGAAAAATGTAAGCGTGTAAGGGACGGTAAAAGCCGAAAAACTTTTTGTGTTAACATTACTTTCCAGCGTTCCTTTTATGCCTTGGTTTTTGTTCGAACATTAGCGAAGTCGTTGTTTCACGGGGTGAACCTTTGTTCAGCTGGAATTGTAACAATTTGCGTCCAAAGCCGGCTATTGTGCATGCTTGTGGGCCCGCGTCGGGCATTTTCTCATCCGCATGGCTCGCCGGGCCATATCCGCGGTGTGGTCAGACACCGCTTGGCGACTACGGCTCAAAACCTCCAGCTACCGCCAAACGTAAAGACAATACAAGCCGGCCCTGCTCTCACTCATGGCCAATTTCACATGCACGGGTGAGTCACGTGATTAAGGGCAAACGAGCTGCGCAGAGCGCGTGCGCCAAGCAGGCAGAGGCCGCGGCAGGAGCCGACGCGACTGTCTGCGGAGCTTGGCCGGCCGAGACACGGGATGCGTGCAAATGAAGGCCACATTTACTACCATGGTGGAAGGGCTTGACGAGATTACTAAAACTTTGGTTTAAAGTTTGGTGGCGTTCATTTTGGGAGTTTGAATGAAGCGTGCTCTCGCAGAAGAAAACGCAATGTGTCTGCATATTATTTATGAGCACATCTTTTATTCTTCATAATCAAAAGAAGCAGCCAAATGCTGTGAATACAAAGAAAAACTCACCTAGTCCTCTCTCAAGTTTCACTCAAACATTCGAGAGGCGAAAGCGTTTTTTTTTTTTCAATTTTTGTTAATGTCAACTCTTTGATTGTCAGAAAAGTAAGGTGTTTTATACTCTGGACATTCCCCATGTTAACTTCCAACGCATTACAGAAAGTTATATGACAATAATGCCCTTTGTTTGCCGATAAGGTGCTAGCAATAATGTGTTGCAGGAAAACGTTGACCAGGTAGGAGTACCGAAAATATCAAGAAGAATATAAGAATATTTAGTGGCTCCAAAAGCCGAATGACTTTTCGTATTATATTTCGTTCATATTCGTATTGACGAATTTTGTTCATGAGTTGGTTTTTGCTACGATATATGCGATGTCTTGTTTGATAAATGTATACGTTAAGCGGCCATTTCCCTCTTCTATTTCCTTCCACTTTATGGCCTTTTAATCTGATGAGTTAGGCAGCCGTGCCGTGGAATCTGCTGTAGTTTTTTGATGGCCTCAAGGGAATCTGTGTAAATGGTGAAGCGCTTCCCTGGGGGAAAGGCGCCTTGAGACTCTTGTTGCGATAACAAGTGCAGGGTCATGTATATAGCGCGCAACTCCAGTTCACAAGACTCCTGATCATTGTACTGGAGCACCAGGCCACGGCGCACGTCACATTGAGGGTGGTAGAAAGCAATGCCTGCGCGGTGGGTGGCAGAATCCCAGGAAGCGTCTGTGAAAATGGCCCCACGCGCGCAGCCCGAGTCTTGCGTTCCCTCTTGGACTTCGCACGCGAGGCTGACATTCTGAGCCGGACTTAATTTTACCCCGTCCTTTTCCGCCCTACCATTGTTATAAGCCTTTGAGCCAGCCCTTTTCCTGGTAAAGTTACATCTATCATTGGCTTTTCGAGGCGGGACAAATTTTCAGGGCGTCACCGAGCACCAAAAGCGCGCCCTCAAGCGGACTTCCTCAACCTTCTTTATTTTGCTAAAAGCCCGTTCCTGGGTTTCTGTAGTGGTTAAAAGATATAAAACTAGCCAGAAATAGTCGTTCCAACACCGTCATGGTAAGGCTTTGTAACGGCAAAGTTGGCCTCCAACCGTCTCCATGTATTCCGCACCTCGAGAGACTGCACTCCGCTTTCGGGAAAAAGAAAAAGAAAGAGAGCACATGCCACAATAGCCAAGATTTTGAGGCAGGCGGAACAGGAAATACTCTAATGCACTGGTGATGCTTCTGCAGCGTTTAGTATGTCCAGCCCTACAACATCAAATAATTCTAATTTCAAGGACAGAAAATTCAGGGAGCTCAAAACAACAAAAGATGAAATAAAACAGCAAAAGTTCTGGCACAACCGAGTAAAATTAAGAGGAACCGTTAGACACTGTACTGTGCATCACCGGAAGACATGAATTGTTTTTTTTAAACGTGGAGTAGCATAACTTGGAGTGAACTTTGAAAACAAGTAGCACAAAACGGACTAATACGTGAGAAGAGGACGATGAGGACATACCAAGCGTATCGAGAAGTAATCTTCACTGAAATTTTTAATAATCTTTTTTTTTTTTATTTTCGATGCCTTAAGCAATTCCAAGTTTTTCTCGAGGGCTTGGGTGTATCGAGGAATAGGCTAGCAATCAAGCCGTGCAAGCTATTGGAAAATCAAAACATTGGTTGCACATTTTGCCTAAACAGCATTTCGGCATAAACAAAAGGCAAACCGTTAGAAGTGCACGGTTTCGAGCATACGAATTTTAATAAAACGACCTCTGGTTCAACTAAACCACTCAGCAGAACAAAATGTGTTTTCTCAGTCCATGTTTTCGTTACAAAGCTTACAATTCCGTGCACGCTTGTAATTTTGTCATAAAATATAACATCTCCGTTTTTCGGTGATTTGGAGCCATGAATGTCCATGAGAGAGACATGGCATTTCCTCACGGGAAATCCATCGCTCACCAGCGTAAGAACGGACGCTCTTTTGCTGTACAGCAAGCTCGTTCTTTCCGTGTCTTTTTTTTTCGTACAGAAAGAGCGCAAAACCAAGTAAAGTGTCTTGACTGTGTCTACCATAAACAAATGTGCTTGATGCCTCTTTCATAGGATTCCGTAAGACACGAATGTGAAATGGGCCTTCCCAGGAGCATTTTATTGTGCATACATATGAACTTGCACATCGCAATTTATATTACGTCCGTATGGCACCGTTAGACGCATCAACCTTAGGCACTGGATTGCAGGCGCGGGAACGTTGTGTAAATCGTACTGAAACCACAGCCCCTTGAATACCGTGTGAACGAACCGACCCGAAGCCGAAAGCAGTAGGTGGGGGAGAGTGACGAAATGCAGCCTCGTCCCGCGTATACGAAGACGCTGGCATCGAGGCCCAACTGTCGGTGCTCATTAGTGTCATTTTAAACTATGTCGCTTCACGTCTCCTGGACGGTAGCATCTCCTAAACGGCATCTCAAGGGAGAAAGTAGTGGTAAAGATGTAAGGCGCGTTCATAAACCTACTTGCGCTTGATTTCGTTGCGCAGTGGGCAGAGCGCTGTGTACCTCCCATAGCGGCGAATGAGTTCGCGGTTCGAATCCGGGCGCAGCCACGTCAGTGCAACTCTTTTTGGCGACGTCATTTCCGTGACGAATATGGCGCCGGTCACATCTTGGTGCATCCGGGCAAAAAACACTTTCGTGTTAAAAACAAGAGAAAATAAAACAGACCAGGGGCGCTATTCCAGAAGGCACGAGTTCCGCCTACTCCCAAGTTTCCAGCTGTTTGGGTAATAAGAGTAGTGATAGTGGAGCATTCGATGAAGCCATGGTTATGACAGAAGCCCGTCTGGTCGGGATGCATTTTGAAGAAGAAATACCAGGACGCCGTCCCCAGTTTCTTTCGAGTTTAAAAGAAATTAATGTTTCTGATTCCCCACCGAATCCTTGGTCACAACAAAATCTTGACGGAATAAATCGCCTTAAATACGTTTCACAACGCTGCGCAGGCAACTTGCGTAGATTGGCGGCAGGTTTCCGGAGTTGCGATTCAGTGTCTGTTCCGTCGTCTGTACGTGAAGTGATTCTAGTAGAAAGCGCCAGGTAGCATTCCTTGCTTTTGCAAGGACACGTGCAACAGACCAGTTGATTGTGTGCGCTATGGTATCGCAGTGCTCGGCAATGGCGCTTGTCGACACGTGGTTCTTGTTTACATCATTTCGATGTTGCTGCAAGCGCCTCGCAAAGTTTCCTGACTCGCCAATATACACGTAATGGTAATCTGCGCAAGGAATGACGCACACAAGTCCTGGATATCTCTCGGTCTGCAGGTTGTCCTTCACGTTCACAAGTCCATACCTTAGTTTTCGATACGGCAAATGCGCAGTTTGCACGTTGTATGAGCGGAGCATGCCTGACAGAGCCTCGCTGATGCCAGGCACGTACGCAATTGCTGCTCGCTTTTGAACTCCGACGTCGGCACTGTGCGCAGGGCGTTGGCGCTGCCGCTCCACAGAGTTGATGAAGCCCGCACGGTAACCGCACAATGACAGCTCGTAGCGAACTCGCGTATTGTCCGGCACCCGGTCCGTTGCCTTGCTGCAGATCGTCTCATCCCTGCGAAAAAGGGGGTGCACCAAATCCGCTTCTGTGCTTGCGGATGCACCGAAATAAAGTGTAGGTACCGGCGAGTGTAAGTCTTCTTTCTGAACACCGTAAAGGACAGCCCCACACCATCACGCTTCACCAGGACGTCTACAAATGCCAGACGCCCGTTGTCCTCTTCCTCAGTCGTGACTTGGGTGGCCTGTTCTACTCCATTGAGGTGACCAGTGAAAGACTGTAGAGACTCTGTAGAGAGCCTGTGGAGAGACTGTAGAACACACCACCCTCGCAGAACCCCGATTCTGATGTGGCTGTGGAGTATGCCAGTCTGGTTGCACTAAGACCCACAAATGAAAGAGAAGAAACTAACACATGCACGTCATAGCAGAAAAGAAGCGGTTTAAAGTAATCGGTTCTAAAAGGCAAGTAAACGAAAGCGAAGAAAAAGGCGCGAGTACAATGTAATAGAAAGGAGTTGCTAGTACGTATCGCAGGGCTTTCGCCTTAAAAGGACGTAAGCTGACTGTACCGCGCCGAGGAACTTTTGTGTCTAAGAGCGGAGGGTTTCGAAGACGTAATACCTGCAGTACCTTTTTTGAATGTGGCGAGCTTCTATCACCCGCTTTTTTTTTTTTTTTTTGCAAGTCGGCCATAGTCACGTGACTGCACTGTCTGCCACCGACTGCAGAAACTACTTCTTAGGACGAAAAGTTTCTTACAAAAATCTCATATGAACGACTACAATTAAAAGTAAAATAAACTCTGTAGTGAAATACAGATTAATAAAGTAAATGTACAATAAACTAAAACAGTTAGATTTACTTGCACCTTGTTGCCACCAGTGAAAAAGTCGAGCGAGGGAAATCACTGAAAGATGTGCCACACCCTTTTGGCGCATCCTTGGCCCGCGCTGCCCAGGACCGATTACGTCACCTCAATCATCAGCAAATAGCATGAATCGCCTTTTACCTTGCCCCGAAGTATTATCATGAGCTTATTATTATTACCACAGATGAGCCTTTCCCGAGTGTCGCTCAAACTGGGTTCTTCTAGAATACAACCCCAGAACTTGCGACTTCTGAAGCAGGTATTTCAGATCACGGTGAAGAGTTGCAGGCCTTATCGGTATCTCTCCTTCGTTCCTAATCTGCAACCTGATTTCAATTTTCGACTGTCATACGCAATCTTACAGTGTTCATTGATGATGCCCACCACACCTACAGCTGTTTTCTTCCTTAGGATAGTTTCCTTCACCCATGACTGTGCTTTGCACGGTTCAGTAGGAATGCGAATGGCCGTTAAACTGGTTTCCCTCATCCATCTTAGTTTGCAAAACAGCTCTTTCTTCGCCAAAATATTTCTCTTTTGTCTTGCTGAGTGAAGCCCTGTAGCGTCAAATGTGTTTTTGCTCGTGGCGTTTGACTGCCGCCTGGCAGTCCCCACCCGTCGTCTGAGCCGCCACTACCATTGCCGTCCGCGAGACCGGCCGCATCCGCTGTGACAGCAATCCTGATGCTTGATTTCCGTCTATCAATACCGTTTATACCATACAACTGCACGAGTTTCTCTTGGAAATTACTGTTAAGGAGCTTTCGGGCTCATCGCTTCTCGTTATTGTCCTGCCAGGGATTGATTATGCGGTGAGAATTTAAATTTAGAGAACGGCGTGAAATCGCTGCAAGGAAACAGCAGCCAAAAATCCGTAGTGCGAGGGAGCACCCAGTATGAGCTGTGTGAATTAAGCTATCGCAGGAATTGTGCCGTTTCCGAGTTTGTGTTACCGCTCAACGTTGCAATTTTCCAAGGAAATGATGAACATCCCGCGCGTTATCTACAGCGATGATAAGCTTTGTTCCCACAACCAAGTTTGTTCTAAAATATTTTATTCTTTGTGCCTTGAGCGCTTGAAGGTTGTGCCATTAGTTGCGTACGCATGGTACTTGAGTGAAGCCGTATTCAATGCTACCGACAAAACGACGAAAAGACAGGAAGCGTTGGTGTTGCACTGTTTACATCTATATTTTACGACCACCACTATATTCTGCCAACTGAGGATCGAGGAAAATGTAGCAGAAAATAGGGGATATCGAGGCTCACAAGCGTGAAGCAGCAATGACAACATTATCATAATCATCCTAAGGACGGCCAAAAGGACGGCCAGAGTAAGATTTTTTTTCAAGAAAGGTTCTCGTTACCAACGTAGCATTGACACAGGTTCAGCCAATAAGAGGCTGTGCAGCGAAGACCAGGTAGCCGATGAGTCACAGGCAGATATTTCTAACATTTTAGTTCCCACAAGACGCTGTATAGACTGTTTAAAAACCGTCGATCTCATTTGTACTAAAAGCAGCTCATGTGCTAACTGTGAAACACGAAGAAACGATAAAGTAAACAGGGCGATGTGTTGCATGGAAACGCCGTGGTGCCATGGAGTAAGAAAGAGCTTAAGATAATCCTTGGGCAGCACTCATTGATTCCGGCTGCTAGGGGGATATCAAGAAGAGGTTAAATTTCCTTCCCTCAAGCAAGGGTTCGGAACCCTGCAAACGACACCTCAGCTTTTCCTTTTAGAACGCGCTCTACATTTGAAAATATCTCTTCCAGAATAGTATTCCTCACTATTGTTGGATGGAATTGCGCATTTCTCAATAACAAGCGATCCTCAAAGGCAATTTCTGTGTTTCTGCTACCGCGGCTACATAGAATTATGTCTAATTATGTCTAATTATGTCTAATTAAGTCTATGTCTAGTTAAGTCTAATTACCGAGAATTATGTCTCGGTAATACACGACACCGCATGGTTAGAAGCAGTAATAGGCTCCATAGGAAATTGTTGTATTGCGGAAATCAGCACGTCATTCATTATGAAGAATCAAGAATCAAGAATTTACTCTCATTACATCGTATATACTTTTCTCACCGACATCCTAATGTGCCCCTACTACAAATTACATTGGTTTGTAGTTTTCTGTTTACATGTAGGCTTTTGGAAAGACAACCAGTGCCATTCCGAGCAAAGAAGGCTAGACGTTAGATGTAAACACTAAACACTTCTTATTTAAATATTCCGCGCAAACAAAAAACAGGGCCGTACACAAATCAACAAGGAATGCGAGTTCTCTTCCTCATTTTGCGGTCCACTCTTTTTCCTGTGCCGACATTGAATTATATACCAACACACTCAAATTTTCACTCTCTTCCCTTTTTATACCACGTTTGGAAGGAACTAATAATATACTCCCAACACACGTTCTGAAAATGTTCTGCGAGGTCTTACGAATCTCAGAATACTACTTTTTTGTGTTCAAGGTATCGCTAAGGGGGGTACGCTAGTAAGAGCAAGCCAAATCAATTCATCGACCGCACCGGAATGTCCCTGTGTCTTTCGGAACAGGAGCAAGATTTTGGGGAAGCCAGTAACGTGGCAAAGTGTGGGAGACGAACAGGAAGGGATCGATAAATAGAAAATAATATTAAAGAACCTTTCGACTAAGAGCCCTTCAATCGATGCGTGATGGCCAGACAGCGAGGGCAACTTTAGTTGGTGATGACACCGATGGCAGCAAACAGGAGTGAAGTGAGAGCTTCCCAGACGTAGTTGGGGTGGAAATTGGGACTAGTGTGCGTCGACCCTAATAAGACACTACTAGCATAGGTTATACGAACAAAAGAAGGAACACTGTTGCGTGCCTGTGTGTTTCATTCTAGTCACTCATGCTGGAAATCATTCCTCATAATGCTTTTCCGAATGCCTCTGGAAATGCAGTGCGCCCTGCCAAACTCTCATATACATTCTCTTTCATGGACGGACAGAATGCGTTTCCCCGTGGTGAATTTGTTTCGAGCTTATTTTCTCCATCGCTGACTGATGAATTCTCTCTCAAGCACGTTTCATTGTGAAATATTGCTAAAATTGCGTTCCAAATATTTTTTTCTAATTTCACACAAGTGGCTAGATACGTACAAGAGCAATACAAAGTACAAAGCAGCCATACCGATATCCTCGACCCAAGAATATTTACTGTAAGCTTCAATGAGCGGAACTTTGTTATTCTCAGTGCAATGGGTTACTTCCTCTAGAAGCGTGCCCGACAAGTAAAGTATGAATTTAGCATGCGCAGGATTAAGCACCTTAAAGGCGGTAACTGCTATACGACAAGCTAAAAACTCGTGAATAAATTACACTACATTCTTTACAAACGCACCTAAAATGTACATCTGAACATTTTCTGGCCTGAAATGTGTTCAGAGGGACGTGTGTCGTGCACACATATCAGAAGAGTTTTTAGGTTCGCGTTAGGGTGGGTAGACTGTCATTCGAGGTGTCAAGTACAAAATTTCAAAAGTTTGCTATAATACCGCCAACACAATTCAAGGACCTCGGAGCAGGACCGCATGTTTACTTCCTACTATGCAACCAAGAAATTATTGCAAGAAGTGGTTCCCGCTTGTTCGCGCTTTGAAGCAGCTCACAACCACGTTGCAGCCATGGTGTCCCTGCAATTCTCGGTAATACACGACACCGCATGGTTAAAAGCAGTAATAGGCTCCATAGGAAATTGTTGTAGTGCGGAAATCAGCAGGTCATTCATTATGAAGAATCAAGCGTGACGCGTGACGTGAAGAATCTGGCTGCCCTAATATCGCCAGTTAGAGATATTTCTGTAAGGGAAAGTAAACGTCACCCTTCGGTATCTGAGTGGTTACACTAGATGCGTGCAACGAGGCTAGGAAGGCTCTTTAGGGCGCAAGCAGCACACTGTAAGAAAAAAGGGTAGAAAAAGGGAGCAACTTTCACTGTTCGTCCCTTGAGCCGCGCAGTTCTTCCCTCCGACTAACCGGTTAGTCCCTGTTAGAGCGACGTTGCTCCTCCACGAACCGCTCCCTCTCATCCTTCCCGACGAGAAACATGTCTGCTCAGCGGTGCCGAACAAGCGGCAGCCAGCGACATCAACCACTCGCCCCCGCTCGTCACCGTGTTTTGATTTCCTCAAAGTAAGTGCCACATGCATGAAATAAGCAAATTTTGTGCGTGAATATTTCACCACAGACTGCTGCACGCGCCCCTAATAGCGGCTCTCATCGCCAAATCACTCGCTATACTAAGCCTATTGACCGCTCACAGCGATGTCTTGGCCGCTCCCAGCGATTCAAAACAACCGCCACCGGCGCAGCGTGACGTACGACCGCACTTCTGGGAGAAACACGTCCATCCCCCGCGGCCGCTCCCAGCGCTGTCTGGCCGCTCCCAGCGATGTCTTGGACGCTCCCAGCGATTCAAAACAACCGCCACCGGTGCAGCGATACGCACGACCGCACCTCTGGGAGAAACACGTCAATCTCCCGAGGCAGCCACCGCGCGTTTTTTCTCAAGTTTTCTCTATTCTATGGTTACAGTTAACTATCATGTAAACAAGAAGATATGTGCAATCGCTAACACCCTAATGTTGACCGTTA
The DNA here is from genome assembly GCF_048455015.1 of Haemaphysalis longicornis. NCBI lineage: Eukaryota > Metazoa > Arthropoda > Arachnida > Ixodida > Ixodidae > Haemaphysalis > Haemaphysalis longicornis. The sequence continues at coordinate 30,681,006 of NW_027526233.1, read as the reverse complement.
TTCTACTTTAGAAATATTAATGCACAGTTTCGTAAACATCCAAAGAGTGGCGTGCCTCACCCCGGCGTTCGCATTTGACAAACGGGGGCTATATATATATGAAGTGTTGTCAAAGCGAATGACGAATTCCTGTGCATCCTATGTTTCCGTTTCTGTCGTTTGTGCTGTGGTGGGCATGTGGTGTAATCCTGACGTTGGGGTTATGGCGTATCCTTGCAGAGAGTGTGGTCAGTGCGTTCGATTGCAAGCCTCTGTGAATTACCTATACGCCCGAAAAGGCTGTTCGGGCCGACTGTGCTTTTTAAAGACGATAGTCTTTCTTGGGCTACTTCAACCCAGAAATTTTGGTCTGTTATTATGTCTGTCTGTCTGTCTGTGACTCGATTCAGAAAAATTGATATTGCGCAATAGTCTTATATAGTCCACATAGTGTACATCTACTCAGAATAGCCTAAATCTACTGCAAAAAATCGCCACCTCCTGGAGGCATATGAAAAATCACTAGGCAACAGCAACGAAAGGTTCCACTAGCTAGGTCCCACCTTCTGCTTGGAACGCACATGGAGCACGGCCACGCTTCTCTGCTCTATAAACATTTTAGTCGGCCGCCTCCATTCACGCGCGTCACCGCCGTACTGGAGCGTTGGCATCGAGGAACCCTGCCTGTAGCAGTGGAACCCGATAAATTCAAATCGCCTTGAGCAAAGCTTTAGTGTGGTTGTCTTGGAATGGGCGCGACGGTACAGGAACAGCATGCGAGGTCAGCGGGGAAGCAAAGGGGGGCATTTCCTTGGCAAATGTCTACAAAGACTATCGTCCTTTGACGATATTTGCAATGAAAGGAGCAGATACACGGCCAATTTTTTTTGCAGGACTATTTTAGTGCAAAACGATTGGACCTTCCTTAGGCTCTGGTGTTTAGCAATCGATTGCGAGCACAATCTACGAACGATGGGTTTTTAAATTAAACAAACGCTTTCAGCGGGCTCAACCGCGCCCACAGTGATCGTCGTTGTGCTCGAAAATACCCCTCTAGGTATTCAAACACGCTCATGGCAGCATGCTAGAACCCCTTAGGTGGTGCCTGCTGTACACGTAGCCTGCTGGCGATGAGATATACATAATGAGAAGCAAAAACGAGCAGCAGACTGAGCGGGCTTGTTTATCGGCGGCCATTTTGGTTTAAGGGAGCAACGTTGCTCTTTCTGGGGACTAACATATGATACATCGCAGTTAGTCCTTTTATGGAGCACCTACCCACCCTTTTTTCTTAGACTGCACTTCTTCAGCAGGGAACGATCTGGTCACCGTGGTGTAGTAGTTCGTCTTACCTTTCATGATCGACCAAGTCAAATCTTTTCTCTCAGTCCCAAACAGTTGTAGAACACCTTGGCAGTGCAGCGGCCCCGCAAGCGATGCAGCAGAGGGAGCTAAGAATGTCTAGGTCTATGCAGGCTGCCTGTTGAACTTAGCAGTGATCAACGCGCGAACTGCGTCAGTGATGGAAGCTGAGCTGCTCTATAGACGGGAATTCTTTCTTGGTCTGACCGAAGTCGTCCTTTCAAAAACCCAATGCATTTTCCCATAAATGGGTTGGTCAACCGAAAAACTACGGTAAGATCACTGGAGAGCGTGTTAGGAAGAGAATCGGAGAAGGGAGGGGGCAGTAGAAGGCCCCCGCCACCAGTTGTGCCTAGAGACGAGCAGGGTCTGTGTGTCTAGGGTTGAGATCCGCAGGACATCTTCCCAGTGTCCGCAGGGAGCGTGCGTGTAACCTGGCTTCCATTGTGTCAAAACCGTGGTTAGGAAACCGCGATAAAGAAAGCTTTAGATGTGACAATACAGGCACTGATTATAAAGGAGTGCAGTGGTATACCTTTACCTCACGAAACGCCTATCGGTACATATTTATATCGTTAATTGGTAGATACGTTTACTTAGTGCGCGACAAATCGTCGCATGGGTTCTTTTTTGTTGCAGATGTGGGCTTTTGAATTTTTGACAACAATTGCAGGTCAGACGCACGGGTACAATTTGGACGCACGTGTAAAGAAATTTTTCATGGTAGAAAGGTTTTCGCTTCCCTAAAATTTCTTTATGAAAGAACTGTAAGCTTTCAGATGAGTTCTAGATCTATATATGGGGATATCTTAAGGTTAAGCGAAATGGAAGAAAAGCAAAAAAAAATCATGGAGTTGCGTAGCGGGATGTTTTTTACTATCTAGAAACTGAAGAAAAGGTGGTGAATGGAGTGGGATTCTTGACCTACAGCCAAATGACCCGCAAAACGATGGAATTTTTCAGTTTTACCAAGAATATTCACCGTAGTTGTGATGAAGCTAAACAAATAATACAGGATAAATATAGTACAAACCCATGCACCAAGAACTGGTTCCGATGATGAGGCCTTAATTTTCGCGAGGACGTCGAATCCCTAATCAATAAGATAACAAAGAATATCACTAAAGATAGGAGACTGCAACGCTAAACTTGGTGAGAAGCAGTAAGGCGAAAGGTCAAGGAGAATTTTCCAAGTAGTGTCGCCGTACCCAATAATGTGCACTGGTTGTATTGGGGGAGCGAAAGATCGTCCCGTTAACTTACACATTTTTCTCTAAACGAAGGACTTGGAAATGAACACGGAAAAGACCCATGCTGTTTATAAATCAAGATTGAATGCATTCTAATATACTGTACAGGTATTTTGAAAGATATGAAGGTGCTAGGCAGCGTATGATGCGGCGATAACAGGATGGGTATACAGAAAATACGGCTAATTCTGAAACGGGATAAAGGAGCACAAGCGCAAAGGAGGAAACCCAGCCTGGAGTCAGTTATATCCAGAACGTAGGTGTTCTATATTATTTTTAGGAAAGAACTGCGCCCTTTTAAACTGGGACAACGAGCAACACGTTGATATACTACATGGCAACCTAGCAACGGTAATCACACGATCAGCACTAGCTGTAATGAAGCAGAGTTTATGGTAGGGACTGGTACTCTCATTAATTAAACGAATGAACTGATGCGAAACATAGCAACAAAAAATATCGAGAATGGTGGATGAATTTGTATATAATGACCGTGTGAGAGAGAGGACTGACTTCTTCATTAGAAATAAAATTCTTAGTGCTGTGCTCATTTTGGGACCCCTTTTTTGGTGCCAGTGGCGAAAGCCCTTTCCACCAACAAAAGCTGGTCGTTCGGACCAATTCTTGCCAGCCCACTCTACACTCTTAGCCGCGTCCCGGATAACGGCCCATCTATAGGCGCCGTCAGTCTGAATACCGTGATGTAAGAGGGTCTGAAAGAAACATTTTCCGTGATGATATCACGAGCGGTTGCAGGACGCATATATGCTGCGTCAAAAGGCGCGTGTCACGGTTATAAAAAAACGGACACCCTGACGCGAGGAAAAACCAAAAACAGCCACAAGAAAAGCACCGGGGCACCGGGGCCCACAAGCTTACGGCGCATGCGCGGAGGTATATATCGCATATTCTGCCCCGCTAGCTTTCACCGCGGCTGACCATGCGCCCGAAGACGCGGATGGGGCGACGAAAAGAATAAAAAATATTTAGAGCACATGCGCAGTAGGAGATGAAAGAAAGTTCAGCGCGCGTGTGGTCGCGCCCTTTCAAGCTGTCTTTGTGTTGAGTGAGCTGGGAAGACACGTGAGCCTCGCTGAGTTCTCTGGCCACACACTTCCGAGTGTTTCTTCTTAATGGCCTCATTCGTGTCAACTGGCATGAAAGGCGTACTGCGGGGTCGTTGCAACCATGGCAACAGGTGCGAATGCGACGGGTTCACCAGAGCGACGGGGACGTACAGCCAACCAGCGGCGTCCTATCACCCCGGATGGTGTGTTTACTGCGGCCATAGCCCGGTTGAACATGAACGAGTTGGTAAGTTCGTGAATTTCTTGTCGTTTTTTCGAGAAGCCTGACAGAATTTATTTTCGAAACCATATAGTGAGCGAAAAAGTTACAATGCCTCATCATCGTCGACAGAAGCCCCTTCCAGCATACCGTACTCTGTTACTTGGCGTCCGACGGTTACAGTATATTGGATGTAGTACCCAGAAAAATTGTATTTCTGTTTGCGGCGTCTTTTTTGGAATCCTGGCGAAAAGTTTACACTCAGCGTTTAAACTTTTCGCCACGTGGGACTGGTACTCTCATTAATTAAACGAATGAACTGATGCGAAACATAGCAACAAAAAATATCGAGAATGGTGGATGAATTTGATGTAGTACCATGAAAAATTGTATTTCTGTTTGCTGCGTCTTTTTTGGAATCCTGGCGAAAAGTTTAGACTCAGCGTTTAAACTTTTCGCCACGCGGGATTTCGCCAGAGACAGATTTCAGTGCTTGTGAAGAATACAGAGGTAACAGATAATTTGCACTTTGCAAGTTATATTTACGCACCTCTCATTGTACAGGTCTGGGCATATAAAGCATAGTTTTGTTCTATATTTTTGGAAATTTTATGGCCATTGCTTGTCTACCGCATAGCAACAAGTTAGGTATACTTTTATTCGTAACTACGTCTTCGCGACCATAGTTTCACTTTCTCACTGTTTTAAGTCATGTTGACGATATTGTCTGGCTATTATTTGCAAACTTCAATTCGGTGTGTCTCAGTTGTAAAGTTTTAACATGAGTTCAACTCTAAAGTTTTATTTTAAAGCAGCATTCACGACCAACAGCACCTCCCGTCACGTTGCCTTTGCCGAGGCTGTATTCTCTCCGAGGTGTTCACTCACGGAAAAACCCAGCGTGGCCCCGTCATGGATGTCGCATGCTATTGCAGGCCCGCTGGCTGTCGCTCTAGGCTCGTGGCAGATACGCTTGAGAAAAAAGACATCATTATCGATTTTGTTTTAGGTTCATAATAAGTGTTTTTTGCCTTTTTTTACCTCAACCGTAGCACGCTTTCAGTGATGCGCAGACAGCACGTGTATGTTTGTCTTTCGCTTGGTGGAAAGTGTTTAACAACAACAACAAAAATACGGCATGATGCTTTCTACCTGTAACAGCGAACGAAGCATGTGTAAGACGTTCGATTGACGTGCCCTCAAATGAAATTATATCAAGGTTTCCTCGCACGAGTCCGCATCGTAGGAAAGCTCCATCTTCTAATGTATCTGATGTTAACGTCCGTCACTAAAGCGTTTGAATGTACTGTGCTCACTGATTGAAACGCGACGCTGTGAGCGCGTGGCCGCCGGTACATGCAGCGCCGCCCATGGACGCCTGTTGAAGCTAGGTGTTGCATTGTGGTATACCGCGAGGATGAGAGCGTGTTGACCGTAGGCTTACTGCTTCCGGTTGCCAATGAGCGAGCCTGTGGTTTCCCGCCGCGACAGTAGGGCGCTGCGAGCCCAAAGCGCTGGAACGTGTTTGTGCGCTGACGGTAGTAGCCCGGCTGTGCGCGCAGCCGATTGCGGGACATCGTGTGCGCGCGCTCTTGTTACGCGTGTCCTTCCGATGCGACACAGATAATGTGCATGTAATGCACGGTCACGATTATCTGAATAAAACGAGCGTCTGCACGAAGGAACAGCAAACTTTATTCCAGGATGTAAACTAAAAATCTTGTGATGTAGTGGCTGCGAGGGCTATTGCATTTCTTCTGCAGTTGTGGAGTCGTTGAAAATTACTGTTGCGGAAGTGACTTCGATTCCTTTGTGGTCTACTGGTCAAATTGGGAAGGCTGGTTTATCGGCATACTTGTCGGCGTCAACATAGCGTGTGTCTCGTGGCTTGACTTGGAGCATCTTGCGAAGCATTTGAATCCGGGCTTGTCGCCGACCCTGGTTATGAAAGGGGTGCATATTTCAAAGAAAGTGCTACGAGTTGTGCCGCGCCTCCGCCAGATGGTGCCACGGGTCCCGCGAACGAGACAAGACGCAGTGAAATATCCCCCTCGCGAGGGGCACGATCAAATGCAGAGCATTTCCGGGGGCGCATGACGTTAAGTAGTTTGCGTTACGTTAATGTTGTTGCACTTGTGGCAACTGCTGACGAGAGACCGCTCGTCAGCAGTAATTTGAATGAGTCAATGATATAAGGCGCGTTCGTAGCGTCCCATTCTGGGTTGGCTTTGTGGCGCAGTGGGTAGAGCACCATGTACATTGCGTTTCGCCCGCAGGGTCAAGGGATCGAAACCGGGCGCTGGATAGTATTTTTCTTATATAGTAGGGAGGGGTGCGGTGCGGAATACGGACGTCAACGCGGGTGACATGGTGAGTTACTGAAATGCTCTGCATTAAAAAAATGAAAGACACATTTGCAGGCTCGTTCGCATGTGGTGAGGTGCATTAGTACTTTATCGGCTCTCCCCTTTTTTTTAGTTTATATCGTGGACTGAAGTGGACTGTTCCTTCGTACAGACGCTCGTTTTATTCAGATAAGCGCGACCTTGCCTTACGTGCACATTATCTGTGTCGCATCGGAAGGGCACGCGTAACAAGAGCGCGAGAGCATACGATGTTGCGAACTCGGCTGCGCGGGCAGCCGGGCGGCTGCCACCGGCGCACAAATGCCCTCCTGCGCTCCAGGCTCGCAGCGCACCGATGTCGCTGCGGGGAACCATAGCTCCGCTTATTTGCTACCGGAAGAAGCGAGCCTGCGGTCAAAACGCTGTCATCCTCGTGGTATACCACAATGCAACACCTAGCTTCCACGAGCATCCACGGGCTGCGCTGCATGTAACCCAGGCCACGCGCTCGCAGTGTCGCGTTTCAATCCGTGAGCACTGTACAAAGCGTGAGATAACAGGACATACTGACTTAAAATACTGGTATGCTCTTGGCTTATTTTTGATTAGGCGTTGGTAATAATGCTACTGCGTCCCTATAAATAACTCCACCATGTTGTCCCTGCGTCGTTTCTCAACTGCCATATTTTTTTTCTTCCAGTGCCAACGCAACGTGTGGCAGCGACCTTTCAGCTGTTCTGAGCACTAGAACCAGTTCCTCACGAATTGGCTGGAGCAGGTAAAAATTGTTGCATACGCTTTCTTCGCTGCTTGTGGCGTTCAAAGCTGGGTTTTTGACGTCCCCGCCGGTTAATGCCTCACGATCCCCGCCCTTTTCTGGTTATTTCCCCTTTATGATGTCCTTCGCGGTCCCCCTCGATGTCATCTCCATTGCCCTCCTTCCTTTCACGGCCCCCCTGTCACCACCTGTCCTTACTTCACTTCCACAAATCACGTGACTCAAGACACAATTGGGTTTCCCGTGGGTCACTAGCAACTTGGGTAATGGGTCAGTGTTTCACATGACCCACCAGTCACTGACGGATGCCCATGTGCGATTAGTGATTAGTTATCACTGGTGTGCTAACTGTGAACCACCATTTGCCAATTAGTCAGTCAGTCAGTCAGTCAGTCAGTCCCCACTAGGTAGCAGACCAACCCCTATCGCTTTTAGTTAGTTTTGGTGTCAGACAGCCGAACGAAACGTTTCATGTCTACCTAGCGCAAAAAAACTATTTCCTCATATAAATGACTTAGTGTTTGCAAACGTACTTCTAATAGATACGGTCAAAAATTTTAGCAAGCGAAATTTAGGTGCGATTATCATACAGGCACGTGAAAGGTAAGGACGTGGACATTGAGCACATTTTGATACAGCTTGCTTAATGTGTGGCCCCAGATTTTTTATTAGGAAGAGGAGCAAAACCTTAATAAATCAAGTGGGTTCGCGGGTGGTCCTCAGTCCGGAACTCCGTTGGTGCGGCCTGCCGTCTTCGCCTTTCAGAGCCAAAGCTGCTTACGCAGGTTTGAGATGGCAAGCTCACTCTTCCACTGCCTGTGAATTGCATTAGGGATTCGATCAAGGTCTAGTTTTCACTGGCGTGCCCAAAACATATGGAGGAGAGCAGTTTTGCTGCCGCGGTGCCTGCGCAGGGGGTAGTGTAATGTGGGGTGGATGCAGTGTGGCCGCACGGGGTGTGGAAATGTGTTAGTTTGAAACCGTCAAAGGGCGAGTTGTTCTTTTGTTAGCTGGTCAGACGGCGGCGGGAAGGTGCGTCGTGGGAGCATGTAGTGTTGGGTCATGTGTATGTGATTAGTGAGTGACTCGTCCTCTCGTCATCTTGCGGTGCCCGGCAAGCAAGTTCTTGGGTGTGAGCGTGAGCTGCTTGATTACCGCGAAGGGATGAGTGGGCAGGTATCAAGATAACCTTGATTGCTCTCTTGGGGGGGGGGGGGGGGGGTATGGTTTATAATTCATGCGGCTACCTTGGCTCGAAAAATTTCCAGATTTTTGATCCATCCCCATATATGCTTGCTTAAAGAATGCAAACAAGTCATATGCACTATGCAAGGGTTAGAAAGAAATTTTTCGAAAATGCGCCGTGGTGCATAGAGATTTTAGTCACTTATGTGCGGGACTGATTTTGTATATTTGGCCGACAACAACCTGTGCACTACTGATGTCAACGAAGAGCATTGCAGTGAAGCTGTGCAGCTACGATCCACAACTATTCATGCAACTTCGTGACTACACTTTTTGTGCAGAACCAAGCCATTCGGAAGCCCACTTAGCCGGCTTGGATGCACCACCAAAAGCTCACCAGGGGGATAATGTATGTAAGCAAAACCCTTATATTTTCGGCCCGTTTAGATCCTAACACATTACAGGACTGAAGAAAGTGACCTTCTGTAGTTCTGGCAATAAATACACGTAGCCCACTGTAAAAAGTAAAATGCCTACGTATTTACTCAATTCTCAGTGATTGTCTTTTGAACTATTTAATGTCAGTTATTTTTTTTTTGCAATATAAACATGCAGGGCCAAATGAAGACGGGTGTTTTGAGGAGGAGCCTGTGCCACTGCTGCCGGTAACAGGTGAGTGCACTAAACATGACACCGAAAGTACACGCAATTTCCTCAGCAACCTTCGCAAAGCATGAATAGTAATGTTTATTCCATGGCCATTCGTTCATATCAAAAAGAAAAATGAAGAGAGTAATATATTGGACTACTGAAAATAACATGCTCTCTTAACATGTTGCTTTTGTCTTTCAGGCTCTAAAAATTCTTGCTGAGGCTTGTGCATTGTATGCATCCAGTTTTAAAAACAAAAATATCAAGCCTTGCATTTTTGCTGACCGCATATGCTGCTGAATGCATTCGGCATTTTGCGGGAGGAAAAAGTCTTTGTATGGATATGGCTGCCTGCTTCAGCACTGAAATGTAATTTACAATTGTGCTACATAAATGGAAATGAAGCCTGGCCTTTTTACATTTAGCTAACGTGCATGCCCATTTATGTTACAGTATTTTGAAAGTCGTGTTTTATTAATTTATGAAATAAACATTTTTATTGAGTCCCACTAATGTGGGAGGCTTTATATGTCAAACTTCTGCCTTGGTAGGTGTGATGTCTTTCCTTACATCCAGCTACCAAGGTGTCAGTCTTGCTTTGCATGATCAGTCAGTTTGCTTATGCTTCACAGGCATTGGAATAAGTTTCACGGCGCTCCTATTTAAATAGCGTGAAACTGTATCTGTAGGTTGTCATACACTCTGCTCACATCTTTTGTGTATCTTTGTGACAGGTGCTTCTTGCGAATCTGAAAGTGAAACATCCCTCATCACCACTCATGAGGCCAGTGGCAGCGGAAGCGGGACTGTGACAGGCATGCCAACCCGCGAGACACAACATGTATGTTCAAAGTTTGGCTTTTCTTCTCCGGAATTCACTATATTTGCAAGGCACAAAAAAGATGCCCACTGCGGCGACATAAATCTGTTTTTGTGTAGCATCTGTCATTCTCAGTTCTCAGGCAACACCAGGAGCATTATGGTGTCTGTAAAAAGGCAAATTTGTCGCACCATTCTTCTAGAAAGAGTTTAGCAGTTGCTGAGCCAGATTACCCAATGATAAGCTCTCATAGCGAGCATCACAAGCAACAGAGCTTGGATGTCCATGCGAGGCTTGTAAGTCTTTGCAGATGGCTAGAGGGCCAGCACAAGTGTCCCAAAACAGTGATAGATGATGTTGTACAAGAAGCACAAAACATATTGAAAGCTGTTGATGTGTCCATCGACATTGAAAATATTTCTACAGACCGGCAACGGAAAGTGTACTACCAGAAAGCCGGTATCTTTGTGCAACCTAAGGAGGTTCAGCTTGACAAAGGGAGAAAAGCATATGTTGTTGATTTAGGAGAGCTTCTTCAGAACCTACTAAACACCCACAAATTGTTGCTCATGCCAGGAATCCTTGTCAAACCCAAAATGAATCCCTATTGGCCGATTTCTGTGATAGTACAAGGTTTTTTTCGCACCCCCATTTTTCAAAAGCACAAAAAGAATGTTTTTTTTTCTGAGTGTTTATTACGACGATATAGCACTCGCAAATCCAATAGGAATGAAAAGAGGGAGGCGAAGAAAGCTGCGCATGTACTATGTGACATCCTTTTGTACTATTTGTAGAGCCACTATTCCTTATATACCATTGTACTATTCCTTATGTACTATTTGTACTATTTGACTGAACCTTCCACCTCACGAGCGTTCCAAACTTAACACCATTTTTTGGGGGGGGGATAGCAAAAGCAGAGGATTTGAAAAACCATAGTGAAAGAGTGGAGTTTTTTAGTAATTTCGTCAGAGTTTTAACAGTGCTCAGTAAAGAAGGAATTGTTTTTGAGACTGATAAATGGCCGGAGCGATTTTTTGGGCTGTTATGACTGTGACAGGCGATGCCCTGGCAACCCACTCCCTAGCGGGATTGAAGCAGTCATTTGGGCCTAGAGTTCTCCACAGCTGCCGCACTTGTCTGGTACCGACGGTAAACTATTCGCACTACACCCGTCACGGGCAGTGCCCTCTACGTTCTGAAAGTGACGTCCAAATGCAGGTGGCGCGGCTGAAGGAAGCAACATCTGTTGCTTACCGAAAGAAGCTCTCCAACGAATTCGGGATAAACGGAGAGTCTGTGCTGAGCTCTTTTCCCAACTTCTTTCTTACACCAGATATTTTATATGACCCAATGCATGTACTGCTGGAAGGCATTGTGCCTAAAGAAAAAGGTTTGTTTTTAAATATGGCAGTCAAGGAAAAAGGGTGGCTTTCCCGGGAAGAACTTAATGAGGCCATATCTAGTTTCAAGTTTCATTACTCAGTCAGCAGCAGCGACACGACTAGGTTGTTCGAACCTGATCTAAAGGTGGCGTCCTCAGCAAGTGCATCGCTTGTTTTGATCTTGCACATTCCGCTCATCCTGGAGGCCTACCTTCCAGAAGACTTTCCTTTTGTGACGGGGCTTGCTCAACTAGCGCAGATTACGCAGTTGATTTTGTCGCCAGTTTTGAGAGCCGAAGCTCTCGGGTACTTGGAAGAGTTGGTGGCAAACCACCACGAAACATTTGTGAAATGCTATGGAGAAAGGGCTGTTTTCCCTAAGCTGCATATGCTGCTACACACTGTTGCACAAATAAAGACCCACGGGCCAGGATGACACCATTGGGCCATGCGCATGGAAGCAAAAAATGCTATTGCAAAAGCAAAAAAGCTGTTTAACTTCAAAAATGTGCCATTTTCAATAAGCGATTTCTGCAGACAAACATGTCACATGCCCTTTTGCATGACAATGGCACTCCAAAGATCGACTATGGCAAAACCGAACTTCCGCGTGTCCCTGGTACCCCTCACATGCTCAGCCAGGCATTTTGCAATGCAGGGCTCCCACTTTGTGCTGTAGAAAAGACTGGCTTTTCTATGCCACAAATCGTGATTAAAAATGTTGTGCTAAGAACTGGTGACATTCTTTTAATTGGCAACGGACCTGAACAGCCATGCTTCTGCAAGCTGCGGGATATTGTATGCTTTGAAGGCCACGTTTTTTTTAAATGCCAGCTCTGGAGTTCAATTGCATTTAGTGCAAAAATAAATGCTTTTGTTCAAAGTGACTGTCTATGAAACAGTTATTACACCTGAAAGTTTGGTACTTCCATGGCCTGTTTACAGCTACTCTAAAGATAACTATGTTCTGTGCCTTCCTCCATGCATGTACACTGCATTACACTTAATTGTTTTGTAGCTGTATTCTATTTATTGCGCAGATGACTGCACATAAGCACGCTTAGTTTAGGTGGAGAATCCCAAGCTCCACTTTGGTTTACACTATACAGAAGCCGTTAATGATGAACAGTTGCAGAGTGTTTTTGTGTATGTTTGTGAGTCTTCAGTGCTGCACCATACCAAATAACCTAGTGTTCATTTTATTGAGTTTGACAGCTTTTTTTGTGTTATTACAGCGCCTCTGTAATTATACCGAAATATATTTAGACAATGACATTACTTAGAACACATTTCGTTAACCAACTGTGCTCTAGAAATTGTTGTTTATTGTATTTCGTAATATGTATACCTTTCCACCATTTTATATCTGCATCAAAGCTGTCTGGGGGGCTAGTTGGTCTCTTGACATAATTGAAAAAATGCGCTAACAGGACGGGACTGAGGGAAGGAAACACAAAACAGCGCAGACTAGCAAACTGAGTTTATTGACCACAGCATATATACTACCACTTATCGGCACGTGGGCAATCAACAAGGAAAGATAAAACACACATCAGTAAACGCACAAGCAGCCACATATCGGTCAATAGTCCAGGAACGCGATTTCTTTGGTCGATAGGGATATCGACGCAACGCTTATGCAATTATCACCCGCATGCGCAATTTCTCGTGCTTCTATAATCTCCCGCGTGAGCGAGTCACGGCTCTTGGCAATCACCTCGGTTTTGTTAAAAAAGGGGTAGCAATTTCTACAATCACGGCAATGAATAGCTAAATGCCCATTGTTAGAGTTCCGGACGTTATTTCTATGTTCTCGTAGCCTATCGTTAATGCATCTGCCGGTTTGGCCGATGTATACTTTTTTACAAAAAAGAGGAATCTTGTACACTACTCCTTCGATGCAGTCCACGAACATGGTGCCGTGCCTAGTGTGACAGTCACTCTCCTTCTTGGGTCCGCAATTAATCTTCCGACAAAGCTTGGACAGCTTGTCAGGCGCTGAAAAGGCCACTTTGCCGCCGGTGCGCATGGCAATCCGTTTCAAGTTGTGGCTTAGCTGATGGATGTAGGGGATCACTGCGGTTCTTTGTTTGCGTGCAGGATCCGCCGTACCAGCTGTGCACGTGACACCACGCGCTGCCAGCGTAGCCTCCTTGAGTGCCTTTTCTGCCACCGCCACAACAAGGTGTGAGGGGTAACCTGCCTCGGATAACCGCTCTGCCTGAGCAGTTAGGCTTGCCGTCATCTTGTGCGGACAAGATTTGGAGAGGGCGTTTTTAATGCACAGGGAGGCGATGCCTCTCTTCACGAGTTTCGAGTGGGCCGACCCAAACGGGAGGAGCGGTTTATTTGCCCGAGGGGCATAGGACCAACAAACATGATTGCTGGAGAATTGGAGATCCAAGTCTAAAAAACGAATGTGGGCATCGTGGGGTAATTCGCTAGTGATACCTAAGGGCTTGAGGTGATTACGAAAAAGCGCAATGGCTCGCTCAGCGGGGTTTGTGCAATTGGGGCCAGGAGGGTGTAAAATCAAGAGGTAGTCATCTACGTACCTGAACACTTTAAGCACATTCGTGTCAGCAAGGCATTCGTCAATTTCTCTGTCCAAATGTGCGTGGAATAGGTCACATAATATAGGCGCTAAGCAAGAGCCGATGCAAACTCCGTTCCTTTGCATGAAAGTGTCATCATTAAAACCAACAAATGTGGATTTTAGGTACATAGACAGAAGTTCTAAAAAACTCCCGGCCGTCGTCCCTGCATTATTTAAAAAGGCAACACCATGTTGGTCCATACATTCCCGTACGCAGGAAAGCAGAGCGTCGTGGAGTAAAGAGTAGTAGAGGTCTTTTATGTCAATTGAGCAGGCAAAGAGGCCCCTGTCGGAGTTAAGTTTAAGAAAATCAGTAATGGGTGTAGAGTTTTTAACCTGAAACGGGTCGTCAATAGTTAACATAGCCATGCTATCTTGGAGGTACTTGGCAATTAGTTTTTGCCAGGTACCGATTTCTGAAACTATCGCCCTAAAGGGCGGGTCACCTTATGGGTTTTAACGCTAAAAAAGACCTCGAGGTTAAGCTTCTTCGCTTTGTCTAAAGAACACCCTAGTTTTTCCAGACCAATGGAAAGGCATAGCTTTTTGGCCTTGCTTTTGACCTTCGAAAGGACAACATGGTTACGCCGCTCGAAAACAGAATTTAACACAGCACGGACTTTGTCTAGGTACAACACTTTTGGCATGACCACAAACCCACCTTCTTTGTCCGCGGTTAACAATGCGAAGTCATGACCCTTGAGGAAAGCGCATGTACGATTCAAGGATAGCACTTTGGCTGGAGGTTCCATCTGTTCTGTTCCATCAGATACGCGTCTGTTCCATCAGATACGCATCTGTCCATTTCCGAATCCGGGCACACGTTCCCGACACGCCTAACCATGGACAGGAGTTCAGGTTTAGACTTACGGGGTGGGACAGCAAACTTGGGACCGAGGCTGAGGACACCAGCAATCTTCTCATGTAAGTCCACGTCGCCTAATGTGTGCACTTTATCCTTCGGAGCTGGGCGAGTTGCGGAGAGCGAGGCTCTGAGCTGCGGAAGGTGCAGCCTCCAGTAGAACTCTGTCGTGCGGTCAGCAATTTTTGAATACTGCAGCCAGTGGTTCCAAGCCGTCACAGACACAGCTCCGGAAAGAAGCCGTAGGCGCAAAAAGTCGCGAAAAAAGCGCACTTTATGCTGCCACTCAGCACGAAGAATCTTGCAAATCCGAAGTCCGTGACCATGTGAAGGAGGGAGGCCACCGAACCATGCCAGCAGAAAGGGGGGAACAGTTTTCCGTCGCAGATAGAAGGATAAGGTGCGTGCGTGGCAAGAGGCCACCGCTATGAGGCTGACAAGCACGTCCGGTGAAGTGCGAGAACATGTAAAAGAGCCCTGCGTACTAGAACTAAGATTCATCAAAGCTGTCTGGGGGGCTAGTTGGTCTCTTGACATAATTGAAAAAATGCGCTAACAGGACGGGACTGAGGGAAGGAAACAAAAAACAGCGCAGACTAGCAAACTGAGTTTATTGACCACAGCATATATACTACCACTTATCGGCACGTGGGCAATCAACAAGGAAAGATAAAACACACATCACAAAACGCACGAGCAGCCACATATCGGTCAATAGTCCAGGAACGCGATTTCTTTGGTCGATAGGGATATCGACGCAACGCTTATGCAATTATCACCCGCATGCGCAATTTTCGTGCTTCTATAATCTCCCGCGTGAGCGAGTCACGGCTCTTGGCAATCACCTCGGTTTTGTTAAAAAAGGGGTAGCAATTTCTACAATCACGGCAAGGAATAGCTAGATGCTCATTGTTAGAGTTCCGGACGTTATTTCTATGTTCTCGTAGCCGTATGTTCTCGGATTCGGAAATGGACAGATGCGTATCTGAGGGAACAGACGTTTTATCGCGGTGTGAACCTCCAGCCAAAGTGTTATCCTTGAATCGTACATGCGCTTTCCTCAAGGGTCATGACTTCGCATTGTTAACCGCGGACAAAGAACCGCGGAAGGTGGGTTTGTGGTTATGCCAAAAGAGTTGTACCTAAACAACGCCCGTGCTGTGTTGGATTCTGTGTTCGAGCGGCGTAACCATGTTGTCCTTTCAAAGGTCAAAAGCAAGGCCAAAAACCTATGCCTTACCATTGGTCTGGAAAAACTAGGGTGTTCTTTAGACAAAGCGGAGAAGCTTAACCTCGAGGTCTTTTTTAGCGTTAAAAGCCATAAGGTGGACCCGCCCTTTAGGGCGATAGTTTCAGAAATCGGTACCTGGCAAAAACTAATTGCCAAGTACCTCCAAGATAGTATGGCTATGTTAACTATTGACGACCCGTTTCAGGTTAAAAACTCTACACCTATTACTGATTTTCTTAAACTTAACTCCGACAGGGGCCTCTTTGCCTGCTCAATTGACATAAAAGACCTCTACTACTCTTTACCCCACGACGCTCTGCTTTCCTGCGTACGGGAATGTATGGACCAACATGGTGTTGCCTTTTTAAATAATGCAGGGATGACGGCCGGGAGTTTTTTAGAACTTCTGTCCATGTACCTAAAATCCACATTTGTTTGTTTTAATGATGACACTTTCATACAAAGGACGGAGTTTGCATCGGCTCTTGCTTAGCGCCTATATTAAGTGACCTATTCCTCGCACATTTGGACAGAGAAATTGACGAATGCCTTGCTGACACGAATGTGCTTAAAGTGTTCAGGTACGTAGATGACTACCTCTTGATTTTAGACCATCCTGGCCCCAATTGCACAAACCCCGCTGAGCGAGCCATTGCGCTTTTTCATAATCACCTCCAGCCCTTAGGTATCACTAGCAAATTACCCCACGATGCCCACATTCGTTTTTTAGACTTGGATCTCCAATTCTCCAGCAATCATGTTTGTTGGTCCTATGCCCCTCGGGCAAATAAACCGCTCCTCCCGTTTGGGTCGGCCCACTCGAAACTCGTGAAGAGAGGCATCGCCTCCCTGTGCATTAAAAACGCCCTCTCCAAATCTTGTCCGCACAAGATGACGGCAAGCCTAACTGCTCAGGCAGAGCGGTTATCCGAGGCAGGTTACCCCTCACACCTTGTTGTGGCGGTGGCAGAAAAGGCACTCAAGGAGGCTACGCTGGCAGCGCGTGGTGTCACGTGCACAGCTGGTACGGCGGATCCTGCACGCAAACAAAGAACCGCAGTGATCCCCTACATCCATCAGCTAAGCCACAACTTGAAACGGATTGCCATGCGCACCGGCGGCAAAGTGGCCTTTTCAGCGCCTGACAAGCTGTCCAAGCTTTGTCGGAAGATTAATTGCGGACCCAAGAAGGAGAGTGACTGTCACACTAGGCACGGCACCATGTTCGTGGACTGCATCGAAGGAGTAGTGTACAAGATTCCTCTTTTTTGTAAAAAAGTATACATCGGCCAAACCGGCAGATGCATTAACGATAGGCTACGAGAACATAGAAATAACGTCCGGAACTCTAACAATGGGCATTTAGCTATTCATTGCCGTGATTGTAGAAATTGCTACCCCTTTTTTAACAAAACCGAGGTGATTGCCAAGAGCCGTGACTCGCTCACGCGGGAGATTAGAGAAGCACAAGAAATTGCGCATGCGGGTGATAATTGCATAAGCGTTGCGTCGATATCCCTATCGACCAAAGAAATCGCGTTCCTGGACTATTGACCGATATGTGGCTGCTTGTGCGTTTAGTGATGTGTGTTTTATCTTTCCTTGTTGACTGCCCACGTGCCGATAAGTGGTAGTATATATGCTGTGGTCAATAAACTCAGTTTGCTAGTCTGCGCTGTTTTGCGTTTCCTTCCCTCAGTCCCGTCCTGTTAGCGCATTTTTTCAATTATGTTATTTCTGCAATCTTAGTGATGTACACTGTTACCTTCATGTAAATCCCAGGGTATTGCTTGTGGACCTTGGCATTTGTATTGCTTGTCTGTTATAGTGTTGCTAATAAAAGTCTTATTTTGCATCGAACTCAATATTTTTTAAGTGATGATCGCGATTATTGTTGTTTCTTTTTAGAGTACAGCAGCAAGCTACCATTGGTCTTCAGACAACCAGCTGCCAGAGTTTTCATCGTTTGTGGAAGCATTACTGAATAGTATGGAAGTAACAGAAAAAGAACACCGCACACAAATGAGGCAGCTTCGTCACGAAATTATTCATTTTCTCGAGTAAGTAAACAGGATAGTATACTTATACACATAAGTTGTGGTGAACATTTCTTCGGTAATAACTTATTCAGACTGGGTAGTTGGAATTGAAGGAGCCATGAAATCAACATAGATCTTAATTTAAAAAAAAACTATCTTTGATAACTGGCTCAACCTTTCCCGTTTTGCTGTTTATGGAGATCCATTATGACAAATTTCCATTGCCCTGTCGTAGTGATGTCTTCTGGGAAAAAGCGAATCTGAACTTCGCCAGCTTATTTAAATGAATACAAAAAGAGGTATTGTGGGTTGTGGTGCCTAACAAAGCATGATTTGCCAGACCTGTATTTCCCTTCCTGGTCAGGAAATTTAGAATTGTTGCTAAAGTGGATGGTCTTAAGTGAAAGTACACTGTATCAATTTGCTTGCCTTCAGTGATAAGCAAACTTCAGAAAAAAATATGGCACATTATTCAAGTTTCATGGTGGTAGTGGTGAACTGCATTTTAATCGCAAATGTAGCGGTGACTAGATAAATTTTAACAAATGCATATATGGAAGTCTGTGCACTTGACCTGAAACCAAATGAAAACTTCCTTTCAGAAGGTGGGGCATATTAAGACATCGCGATGTTAGGCGAAATGTTAAGGAAACAGGGCGCTCGCTACAGGCCATTGTCCAGTTTTTTATAAAATTGCAGCATGTAAGTTGAAGCTGCAACCTTACTCTAGCAAAACGCTTAAATAATTTAAATATGATAATTTCAAATTAGCATAAGACCTAATTTGTCCCTTTACATCCAGCCGGAATAAACTAATCCAGGATAGCAACAACGCTATGCGATGTTGGAAGTACTTCGCACTTGGGGAATCCCTGGCATCCGCATTTCCAAACATGCTCAGGGAAAAACCTCTGAAAAACAAAGACGGCCAAACAAAAACACCAAAGGTATTTCGAAATTATTATAGTGTGGGAATTGTATTTTAATGCGCCAGTTTGTACTTCACACACAAGTGGGTAGGAAACAGGAGCAGGTCCCAAATCAAACACTCTATACCACCCATGGAGATAAGTAAAAATGAGCAAGCTACGCAAGGTCGCTATAAAAATAACTGTTCACTTAATAGAATTAAAGAATCCTGTCTTAAAAGCAATCAGTGCAGAGCATTTACAGCGTAACCACTTACAGTGCGGGACGGGATATAACGAGAATGTTTGTGACCGCCGGTTTGCCGCCCACAAAGTCCGATGCATAAATTTAACTCTTAAGGCGGAGTTGCCGATGCACAGTAGTAGTTATATTACAGCTTTTTGGCGGGTCCACTGATTGACCGGAGCAGCTGTGTCATCGTTTTAGTGCCGCAAAAAAGTAGCAGCGTGCGTACTCCTCTCTTCTCCAACTTGGACACGACAAAAACATTAATGTGATCTTTATTTTGTGCATTCTATTTGCGCTCACGTGAACCCAAAACTGCCCTTTCTCTTGGTGCATCTCCGGAGATGGGGAGCGCAGTGGCCCCATACCAGAACATTACCAGAACAGTGGCCCCATGGTTCTACCAGAACATTATGACAATGAGCAACCATCATTTCCTATCCTTGTCGAACATCTGGCGATAGAAAGCCGCCACGCCTGGATTTTCTCTACACGAACATTCAGCTCATAAGCAACCACCTCTTGATGGCGAACGCACATTTTAGGGTGACGTAAACGCGGCCTGCATTTTTATCGCACTGTCCTGTCGGTCAGCCGGGCTTCTACCCGCCCCCGTCCCACCCCCCAAGGCATCTGTTAATGCAAAGAAATGGCAAACTGGCTCTTTCAAGACAAAAACAAAAAAGCAAGTTAAAGCCGCGTCCGTGGCTTGGAGAATTATTCAGCAGCGATGAATGTGAGGGGGAAAAAGACAAAATAAGCACTTTGCCGTGTTTAAGTGGCATTCGATTGAGTGCTGCAAACAAACAATAATTGCAAGGTAGGTTTGGCTGAATTCGCGTTTGATTTGGCTATTGTGCGTCTTGTATTGGGAACTTTCGCAGCTCCCATGACATGTTATAAGCGGTCTACGTTGTGAAGAAAAAGACCCGGTAAACTCAATATAAACACAAACTACACAGATTAGGGCAGACACCACCAAAACGAGCGCAAAGTGTGAGTGCTGTCAAAACTACAATAAAACGTCAACTCAAATTAAATAAATTACAAGTACACTCAAGCGTAAAATACTATAGTTCACCTAATCTATGTGTAAAAAGGTGGAGTACATTATAAAATTTTGCGTTGCGACTTATAATGTAGCAGGAAATTTCAACTTCCGTCCACCACAGTACGTGCACCTCTCTTCAGAACCTTAATTCCTAGGTGCAAATATCAACTCTGATGTAGTGAACCTTTCCACTTGAAGTGATGTGCGAAACAAATAGTGAATAGAGGATACTTCTTTACGTTTGCTTCTCATTGATATAAAAGAGCTTCTGTAATGCTAAGCCTTTGGAAACTCAGCATTATATTACTACCAGCTGACAACTTTGAATATGAAAAATATGGTTGGTATACGGGACAGGGAGGAAGCTTTAACCTTGCATAATAATTAAGTGAGATACTCCAACAGCATCTGAGAAGGTATTTATGTTCAAATTTTCAGAGTGTCTTCTTGACCCGCTTGGCAGAAGCCAGGCGTCACAGGCTTCATAAGAAGACACGAGAATGGGCAAAGAAGCAAGAAACTTCCAGTGTGGCTGTTTCATTCGCACCTGAAACCGTCGATTGTGAACCTGCATTACAGGAGCTTTCTGTAAGATGGGATCTGTTGTGTCCTCGTTACTTGTAGTTTAACGCCCTATAAGCTGCATTGCTTTTTGAATACAGGATTGAACTAATGCTATTGCATCATATGATAACACTGTGTGTGATTTGCAAAGTTCAGTATATTGCAAAAAAGGAAAAGCGACTCTGAAAGTACAAATTGATCCACATGGGTGGGTAGCGGGGGGTCGCACCTTTGCACCACAAAAACATGTTCTACGCTGTGCAATATATAAAATCAGATGACACCGAAACCAAATTACCTTTTCTGAAGGGGCTCGGAAAAAGTGTACTCCGATCGTATGTGATGATATGCTGTAAAAGTCTAAAATGAGAATAAACTTATAGCGGAGCTGGGATTGTGTATGATGCATAAAATAACAGATGCCTCTGGGAACCTGGCCTACACTTCCAACAATTTTCAGCCTTAATGCGGGTTGCAAACGTAACTCGCAATTTCTTGCTGATGTTGTTTAAATTCATTTCCAAGGTCATTCAATCACAGTGAGTTCGACATCGCCAGGATCAGTGTTCTCCTGCGCTCAACCCTAACCCAACAAAAGACAGACCCTCCACGTCGCTTGCCGTGCTACTTCCTGAACGAAGACATTGTTAGTATGACTAATTTTATCACTTGAGGGAGCCGAACTGATTTTTTTCTGAAATTTTTGGCATTTACAGCTCACTTTTGAGGCAGAGCTAAGGATTGGCAAAACACAAGGCAGTCTAGTGGAGCGTCTCTGCAAGGTCAAAATTGCCGTAAAAGAGGTGTGTGGCGAAGACATGGATTTCATCCGGATTGATGAGCACCTGCGTGGCAGACATCCTAGGTTCTCTCTTATAAGTGTGGTAAGTTCTAGGCGGTAATTATCTATGCTAGAAACCACAGACTCTGTTTTAATGTCAAAACTATTTCCTACTGCATAGCGGGAATAGGATTTACAAAAAGGCGTATCTTGTGGCAAGGTTGCGCTCACACTGCGCTCACAGGCTTTGCTTCGCTTCAGTATTCCAAGTTGATATTTTGTCAAAAATGAAAGATTGATTTATGGATTATAGTGTTTAACGCGCCGACGCAACGTTGGCGATGAGGCGCGCCGTAGTGGAGGGCTCCGGATTAATTTTGACCACCTGGGGATCTTTATCGTACGCCGAAATCTCGTACACACGGGCGTTTTTGCTTTTCGCCTCCATCAGAAAAGCGGCTGCCGCGGCCGGGAATCGAACCGGCGACCTCGTGCTCAGCAGCGCAACACCTTAGTTACTGAGCCACCGCGGCAGGTAAAAAATGAAAGATGACCATTACTGATTTTTGTACGCAGAAATTATTGCATTCATCTCATATTCTAGTCTACTTACACAACAATAGCAGTGGTATATTGCTATATATGGCTGGCATTCTGAAATGTGTTTTGAGAATGCTATTTCAATTTACTGAATTATTTCAGTGCGACAAGATTCCGGAAGAAGCGTCTCCCGGGCCAAAAAGTGCATGGGGTGAGTCCACAAGGGCCATTTGTGGCATGGAACCTGATGAAGTTGTCTTCCTTAGCCATACTTGTAGCCTTGAAAAGGCGCTTTTTCTTTGTTTGACTGTTTATTATGTGAAAGACCTCACATACCCGTCCGCCTTTGGGCAAACGTTGCGTTTGATCCAGGTATCACTCTGTAAAGAAGATGTATTTCCTCCTTGCTGGGAAAGCAGCAAGCTGCTGAAAATCCTCGACAAAATGAAGAAGCCTTGATTTGTAAAAAGAGAACATTTTTATTTGTGTGCGCCGTAAAAGCAAGCTGCTGGCACAGCCAAATAATTTTAAACTTGCAGCTCTCAAGTTCCCTACCCAAAAAGTGCTTTGTAGACTTTTTTTAAACGAAGGTATTGTCAAGTTGCAGCACAAAAGTGACTGCAACGAAGCCTTTCTTTTCCGGTGCTACGAGTCCACTGTAAGGAAGCCTTTTTTTCTGGTGCTACGAGTCTTCTGGCTAGTCAGGGTGCCTTCAGGATGGAGTTTTTTCACACGTACCCACTGTGATAGTCTAGTACAAAAACATTTTGTTGTTGTGTTCCAGTCGTTTGTATCTCAAATAAAAGAATACATTGTTCCTAAAACATGTTATGATTATTTGTGTAAGTATTTTACATCACACACACATGCATGCTCATGGATCCCAGAATGACAAAATAAGTACCATTTACGTACCCAACTCGGTTTTTGGATTAGTCCGCAAGCATTTATGAATAAATACCTTTTCGAAATAGATAATGTTCTTTGGGATAAGTCCATTTACAACTTAGCTTGCACCATGGCATCGTGAAGTATAGGGACCTTTTGGGCCACAGCGTATCGTACCTTAAGTTTTATAGTTTCCGTGGGAACAGAGCGGGATTATTGAGTTAATTGTCAAAGCTGTGGCCTCTGTCAGACTGCAGAGTCGAAGTATCATTGATTCTATGCATAAAAAATAAGCTCGTGAAGCTGCTAAGTGCACGAAGTACGAATGTGAGAGTGCCACTTGAGCCAACGCAGCCCTTTTAGGTTGAGAGTTTGATAGGAACTGAAATTTAAATGCAGATCGATGCATGTGCACCAAAATACTGTGCCTTGCAAGGCCATATCTTTTTCGTTTGGTGAATCGCCTCAGAAATGATAGGAAGGCCAAATCGCGATCTTGCTTCACCGTGTACTGTACTAACGGGAGCACAATGTGAATAATGGGAGCACAAATTAAATGAGGCCCACATAAAAATACAAACTGCCCCAGTAGCCTCACGTGTGTAAGCTCACCCCTGAACGCTGTCTGGGCGTTCTGGCCGACCACTTATCCGGTCTACGCGAAGGAAGGAAGGAAGCAAACTTTATTTTCGTAAGCCCCGTTAAACCAGGGCGCCGTCTTGGGAAAGTGTGGCCATGGCTAAAACCGGTAAGGTATTCAATTCGCACTCGCAATTCATAATAAGAACGCTGTGTGTAGAGTGCCATCCGACGGCTCTTTACACGGGTGTTGGAGCGCTGTCAACGCGGCAATTCTGCAGGTCTCGCCACACGCACAATCTTATATAGAGTGCGTCATTTACGATTGGTTCATTAATTACTAGGCGCATAATTTATTGCCCTCCCCCTGCTACAAAAAAAGGTGCGGGCATGTAACCGCACCATCAGAGCTACCATGAGAAGAAAAAAATTTAGTGCACCATTTCATGCATGGCATACTTGCCACTCGGGATGAGACAGCGATCTTATTTCAGCTCGACAATGCACCTTCCGTGCTATAGTTATTCGCAAGTATCCTGATAGGGCACTGGCCCCCAATGACGAAGAATACTCTTCGTAACAATGAAGAAGAACTCTTATCGTTTGCGTTTGCATCGTTGGAATAAAGCCCTGCATGACGACGGGCACACAGCATTGCCAAATGTTTCCGCTCATACCAATAGGCAGTTTTAGCATATCGTTACCGTGTTTACGTTACCGTTTGCCGTGTTTGCGGGAGTAGACTACGCAGCGCGAGAGTTACCGCGAACGGTAACTTACCGGCACAGGCTTCACTGTTCCGGTAACACGGTAAACGGTAACGCAAACACGGTAACGATATGCTAAAACTGCCTAATGCGTAAATTCCCGGAAACCACACAATTACGTTGCTTTGGTACAGCCATCCAAAAATGTTGTTCGAAAAAACTTCGTGGCGAGCTTCCGCATACGGCTTTGTATTTATAAACCCATGTTTGCACGCCCCAAGAACCGGTGGGTCGTGGTACAGTGGTTATGATATCCGTCTCTTGTGTGGTAGACCCCGGTTCGATTCCGCGTATGGTTGCGTTTACCTGCTTATGTGTGCTTTGTGTGCCTTGTGTGATGTATTGGAGAATTTTAACTGCAATGGGTGTTTCTGTGTAATCTGCTGGCAATGCACTCGAAAAAAAACTACAAAAATCAATTCTGCTTAGTTGGCTTCTTTTTACTTTTTTTGTGAAAAGCAGCAAGGCCGCTTATCTGATGGGCCGTATGATTTGGGGGCCGCGAATAGATTAGCATAACGGGCCGGATAGAAAAATTAACGCCAGCGGCCTGCCGGACACGCGGCCCGGCGTTAGGCGGCCCGGCGATTAGACGGCCCGGCGATTAGGCGGCCCGGCGTTTAAGCGGCCCGGCGTTTAAGCGGCCCGGTGTTTAGGCGGCCCGAGTTTAGGTGGCCCGGCGATTAAACGGCCCGGCGATTAGGCCGTCCTCAGAGGGCCGCCTAAACGCCGGGCCGCCTAAACACTGGGCCGCTTGCGCTCGAGGAACCGCCGCTTTATAAGCGGCTTTAAATTGACGCGGCGGCCCGACTGCATGCGGGTCGTATAACCAGGAATTGACTGAGAGTGTACTGCTGCTGAGGCGGACAAGAAATTGTGTATATATTAGGATATTTTCAAAACCCCACCCAACCATTGGTTAGAGCGAGCCAGGTTCGGTACAGAACTGAAGCAGAGCAGTGTCGTCGGTCGGGTGCATAAGGCGCAATTTCGTAAAAATCGACTAACACAACAAACATAATTTGATTAACAGAAGAAAAGAAAGTAACAATACCGGACAATGACTGAACAAACGCCGGACAGTAGTGAGAGATAAAAGCAAGTTACAAGAAAAGAACTATTGAGAGTTAAAGAATACCCTAACAGACGAACACAGAAACATTACGCAGGACATGGAAGAGAAAACAGAAGTACTTGAGGGATTTTATATGAGGATGTACGCTAACAAATTAGGCTCTCCTACACTACTCAGCCTAAAACGCAGAGTGCGAGGTATTACGAATTACTAATGATTAGGGCATTCAAGGGAATGAATAAATGCATAACCCTTTATATATTGATCCAAGAAATAGAAAAAATGGGCTGTGGCCAACTCTGCCGTGCAAGCCATACTGTAGACTACAACGGTCGAAATGCAGCATGGCCCTGTCTGTGCTCGTGATTTCATGGCCACAGTAAAGATTGGTGATGTTCGTTTCTCCGAAGTCCGGTGGGGATCAGGAACCCAACCGCCCGTGCTCCGGTTGACTTGACCGGAGGCTCGCAGGGCGCTGGTGTTGAAGTTCTCGGAGATGGTGGCCAAATTGATGAACTCGGGGCGTTTGGATTTGGTGCAGGGAAACGAAGAGTTTATATACAACTATTTACATTAGAGTAACTGGATACATGAGTAACAAAAAAAAACGCCGAACTTCAGCTAGAAGTTATCTGTAGGTGCGTACAAGTCACTCGAGCTTATCAACTCCGTCTAACTCTCCTACTCTCGAAGCATACGCAAACCACTCGAGAAACGACGGCCGGAACCCTGTTCCCGCCGCAGGACCAGTCTAGTTGCCCGGTACCCAGCTGTACCCTAAACTTCCGACGCGATCCTAAAGTCTATCTCGCGCTTACGGGGCTGAGAAATCCCAACCTAGCTTTAGCGGTAGAGACTCCTTGTCTCGCCGGGAATCTGCATAGCTGAGAGCTCAGAGAAGAACGCTTTCTAACGGCCAAGTTCGGCCTTACAACACCTCGGTATTTCTCTCGGGAACGCCCCTCTAGCTTCACGTAGACAGCTCTCACTCCGCCATCTTTGGAATATTCAATAAGGCGCCACCACCTTCGGGTCAAAAGCAGGCGCGCGGTCGAGAAAGCACGTGGCGGAGAGAGGTGGGGGTGAAAACCGGTGCCGACGAGGGCGCGTTACCATGGTGTCTCGCCTCAAGTTGTCGCGCCGCACGGTCAGACGACGATCACCACCCCTCTGTTTTCCGCTATGTAAACAATTCTGTGAACTTTGCGGGGCCGTTGGCATTCTCAAAAGGGGGATTATCCCCTCGGCATTCCTTCGTCCAGACAAGCCGTCACCCGAACGCGGCGCGGCGAATTGGCTCGACTACGACGTAGTGTCGGCAGTGCTGTGCCGCTAGGCCGAGCGGTGGGGATCTTTCCTGTCACACGCGTGGCATGGGCGCCTGGCCACTGACTCCATGAGTGGACCTTTACAGCCACCATTTAACGTCATCGCTTCATCTACAAAGGGTCGTGCCTTCAATTCCGCTGCCACCAGACAATAAACATAGTGAAGCCACTACGTACTACAAAACCTTTCTAAAATATTTTAGGAATTGTTCAGGATGTTAAAGATGTCCATTGGCTGAAAAAATACTCGCATAGTTCTAAATAACCAGTAGTGAGATAAAAAGGGCTTAGGAATGACACTCCCATCAGCATACTCTCAACTGTAAGCGA
Source organism: Haemaphysalis longicornis (assembly GCF_048455015.1). Classification (NCBI taxonomy): domain Eukaryota; kingdom Metazoa; phylum Arthropoda; class Arachnida; order Ixodida; family Ixodidae; genus Haemaphysalis; species Haemaphysalis longicornis. Next base: position 30,654,178 of record NW_027526233.1, on the reverse strand, counting down.
GCTGTTTATCAAAATAAAAGCTACGCGCATAAGCGACAGAATAAATTTTTGCGTTTTAAAAATTATAACGTAAAATAAACAAAATCTTTGTGATCAACGAAGTAATTGAAAACTATGCAGAATGTATTAAACCACTCTATACTATTTATTTATCAAGATTACGCGTTTGATTCAGCCGACACCGCAGCTGCCCTGCAAGCACTAGGATGCCGGGGTACCGAAGTGTCTCATAAGACTCTTAGGTGCTATTTACAAAGAATGCAGAAGCAGGAAAATCCTCCATTAAAACCATTTGACTCCAATCCGTGCTGTAAAGGTGGTTGGGCTTCGAAGCTGTAAGCGGCACCCACAACCTCTACCCATGCGAGGCCACTTGAATTCAAACACGTGGCTCTACAAATAAAAAAAAACAGTAACTCTGGCAGTGTTTACCTGGCTTTAGCTCGGGAGGCGTCGGAACGCAGCAGCGTCGGCCGAAAGGAAATGGAGAGAAGCGTCCCGTAAAGGGTGAGGAGGTTGGCGGCACGCGCAGCTATGGCATCATCTCTGTCACTGCCTGCCCTTCACTCTTAATTCATGCTTCGCCACCAAGGCAGTGTCTGAGCGGGGAAGCGGCCTCCTCCCGCAATCCCTCCTAAGACTCTGTTTCGTTCGCGGCTAATCCAAACCACCTGTACGCCGTTATCATACTTTATGGAGTTTGCCCTTCTTCGCGGGCTTTGAATGAGCGTTGGTTGTAGTCCCGCCGCTGTGCTCCTAGAGTACACCGTCCGTGTGGGCGTAGCTCAATCGGTAAGACGACGGACGGCGTCTCGCTCCGGTTTTCTATTCGCGTCCAGGTGCGATTCCTGCAGTGCGAGCAATTTATTTCATTTATTCTACCGTTTTCTGCTGACCCAGACACGGAAATTTCCTTGCCTGGTAGAGGTACACTGTAAAAACAATCCGTAATTTTACGGACAAATTACGGACCAGATGGCCGTAACAAAACAGAGCCGTGTTCAATTTCATGCGCAACAAAGAAAACACCCGTAAATTAATGGAAGTGCGCTCCGTCCCTCAGTATAAGGATGCTCTCTCCGTTACACGTCAAACGGAATCTTTTTATGCTGTGCAAAATACGGGCGTTTCCTCTGTGTGATTCAACACAGAAACAGATCAATTTATTAATAACTGCAAGAAATGTATTGTCGTGTCGATCGTCCGAATCGATCGAGAAGCGAAAACTGCGCCCCGACAACATTCGTGGCGTAATAAATGCGACTGTGCTTCGTTAGTGTATAAAGTGTAGTAAACTTAGTGAGGACTATGAGGCCCACACCGCTCAACACGAGCGCTGTATCTTGTATTTACGACGCTCCGGCGACGTCGCTGCCACGGACCTGAAAACTGCATATGCGTGTCTGACCGGCACACTTGTAGAAAATATAAGGTCATTTGCATGCAGAAGCAGAGTGGTGGAAGGTAATTTTGTGTTAAGGAATCAATATAGGCCGAAGTATTTAGCCTAAAGCTTAAAACCAAAGCACAGCAAGTACTATTCACGCAGTGCGAAATCGCAGTCGCAGCCAGTCACACACATTTTTGCAAGCGCTTTTCCGAAACTGCGGAGTTGATGGCCAATAACTATTGTGGGGGCTTCGCCGAACCTTACTGCGAAAGCGCTATTTAAGAAATCGCGCCTTATAATCCAGGAAATCTGTAAGCCAGCTAGTAAACACCGATGTATGGCACACGCTCGGTGGGCATTCATGTAGTATACGGGTTGTTCGGCACAAGTGCAGCGTTCGTGCGGTTGTGCAGTGGTCTCGAGCGCCGTGCCCATTCAATCGAGGTCGCGGGTTCGATTCCTCATCGAAGTAATTTTTCTTTTCCTAAAGTTCGATCAATTACGGAAAGACGTGGTTTTTGAAACAGAGTGTTTGTTGTGTTACGGCCTTTCCGTACTACGGAATATCCGTTCTTAAAATTCTTTTCGTTGTCTAAATTATGGAAATGTGTCCGGCAACATTTCACCAGCGGCTTTCTCCGCAAAATTGGCCATTTTTTTACAGTGTATCCTGCTTCGCAGTGAGCAGCGATATCTTTCCGATCAGAAAGCGAGTACGGCAGAGAAATGCCACCCCGCCGAAATTGCATACAAAGCATAGACAGCATTAAGGATGCGTTATAGGGAAAATTCAGGAATAGCAATAAAGAGGGAACACTCGAGCTGTTTGAGGTTTGCGTTTGACCTATACTTGTTCAGTGAGTTTCGACAGCACCTCTAAAATACGCTTGACGAACCACAAAGACAAAGCCAAGACGCAAGACTAAAAAACATTAGCACATAAAAACTAGTCACAAATAAACATACTGAAAACGGCCTCCTCAGCATAGATAATTAAACACTAATAAAACTGTTTTAGCTTTACTGGAACAAGTGGAGGAATAAGACTACCTTCGACAGGATGTCGGCGATGACTCCAAGCACGCGAAAAAGATTCGGCGCAGAATAGGCACGGACGGCGGTGCTTTAGGCAAGCAACCCAAAGGAATAAAGGTACGCTTCCTCCATCACTAAAAGAATGGCGCACAACTAAAGTTTACTACCCCTCATGACCTGAGGCGGAAACGTCCAGCGTTTGTAACAATCTGGAAGCAAAACATGCTTCTGCCTTATGAAACCTATTCGGTTAGCGCCTATGAACTGGAAACAAGCTTCCTGAATGAAGGAACACGCTCGAGAAATTGATATCATAGTTTAAATTTAAAATAAAATACGAACGGACTTATGTTTCCCATTCAGTCAGACGAAATAATGACCTCTGGACCACTAGAATAACAAGGCAGCTACGGAGGGACGAGAATAGAAGGCGAAGGCCAATAACTGGCCAGAGTAAAGAATTAATAAAATTTCAAGCAAAAGAATGAACTCGCGACGCGGAATATGGAAGCGCTTGAACGTCAGTTGGAGCGGCTTCCGTAGCGCATTCGACCTACACAGGAATAATTAACAGCGAAGCCGTTTAGAAAATTCTTAATTTTCCTGTCCGCATTATTAAGAAACTTCCGAGCACACGTGAGCGCGCGCGTGTCAGTGTGTGCCTCGTGGCGACCGCCCAGCAAACCCGCCGGACGTTTGTCAAGCCAACCATACCCAATTAGGGAGATTGGCCAACACTCGCAAAAAAACTCCAGCGTTTGCCGCAATCGGGGAAACACATTCGCTATCACAATAACACTGCTCACGACACTCCTAATTAGGGTTCTGCCCATGATATACGGGTCTGCGTTCGTCCTTCGCATACGCTAGGGAATCTTATCACAGTTCGTCTTACAGAAACGCGCCAGCTCAGTCGAAGAGAGGGCTCGGCAACGGGTTTTCCCCACGCCTCGAGGCTTGAGAACGAAAACTAGTATGGAGCGCCAACACAGACACGTATACGCCGAGAATGCTGCCCAGAGATGTCGGTCGGCCCAGGACAGCGAACGCATTCAACGCAAATGGGTCCTAAAGCGCTGGCGATACCGGTAACGTCCAGCTGATACCGGTTGTCAGCAGCGGGAACGTCCTTCGAAAACGGGAGCCGCCGCTCGGTTCAACCATGAGTTTCTCTCAGGCGAATTTGGACACTCGCGTGAGTGTCCAAATTGGTTGTGGTTTGACTCTAATCTTCCTCTACAACTTACGCGTTTCTGTGAGCTTCCCTATAGCAACAAATAAGAAGTAAATGCCATAGCGGCAGCAAAAAAGGAGCAAATTGATTCCAATCATGGAATAAACTGTCGTCATGGTAGTGAAGATTGCGCACAGCTTCGCCACTTTCAAGTCTTACGCATTACATGGGCTTGTTTGTATTTCTTTCCTATCATCTCATAAGTCTGTGAGGTACTGTAGCCGAGATTTTGTAGTAGTCAGTCATATTTTTTTGGTGAGACATTATACGTGTTGTACACAAGTTCTACTTCTTGAGTCAATCGCCTAGTCGAGATTCAGTCACACAATTCTTCCTAGAATTTACAACTTAACACGTATAGCATCTCTTGCTTTCTGTAAATAAAGTACCCGAACAAACAACGAATCTTTTCATGTAAAAAAATGCCAAAAAAAGAGGCTTGTCTTGCGTTAATTTCGGAAACCACAGAAGGAAGTTTATCGGCAAAACTATGTGTTTCCCCAAAAGTCCTCTCTGATTTCGTGAGCGACAATCCAAAGCTGAGTTTTCTATTTTCTGTGTAATATCGACGCCGAACGTCACGACGAGAGAATGGTGAAAGTGACTTGTTTATTTCCTTGAAAGCGAGATTTTGTGAAAATAACATTTCTTTCAGAAAGAAGAAACGTACAAGAAATCGGAACCTAACTCCTCTATTATCTTGAAACTATATGGTCCCGCTGACTTCATGTTCAAAGAATTCCGGTCTTGGTTTATTTTATTCGAGCGCGATTTCTAAGCGCCTTTTCCTAAAACCCATGTTTACTTATGTGGACTCAGGCTATCTCCATCTAATACCTAACCGTATGGGTAAGAACGTACTGCCTTCATGACCGTCCATATAGAATATGCTTTGTAGAAATCTTGCTATTGTTTTATGCTATCCGTTTTGAAGCATGCAGCCATCAATGAAATAGAGAGAAACCTCGGAAGGTACGTAGACAGAAAATGGAATGCTAACAACGACAGCAGGTCCTCTTTTGAAAGTTGTTTTTTTCTACTGTTTCTTAACCACATGTTTGGTTGTTAGTCAGCACAAAATCAAAATTCTTTGCCTCACCGGGAGATACGACCGACAACTGGAGAGGTTGTGACATACACAAAACATGGGTATTCACTGCCATTGTCTAAAAATGCAATGTAATAAATTCGTAAAAATTACAGGAAAGACATTAAAAATGCTTAGTTATTGCTCGAACAAGCATAAGTACCCGATAAAATCAATACACTAACCACGACATGGTGCGTTGCCTGATGGAAGCAAATCGAGCAGTGTCTTGTGAGTGCTGACGAAGTGTCACGCTTAGAATGGTGCTGGATATGCGATATTCCGTTCCCTGGTAGGTACAAGCCAGGCACTTACAGTGCGCACCTAGTGCCATTAACGGCTTCGCTTGGAACGCTTATTCTACGCTTTCATGCAATGGCTAAGAACACTGTGTTGTTCTAGTTCAGTAGCCTAGGAAATAAAATCGTGGGTTCTGGAACAAAAGCGCAGAGTTCCAGTTCCCACAATGCTTACATTTTTTTACAAGACGCATAAAATTTACATTGTAAAATGGTCTCTTGGCTCCTTTCTGCAGTCTTTTTTGCTCTTGAACATGGTTTATTCTTTTTTAGGTTAGACTACTGGTGGTGCGCGGCATGTGAACAGGTTAATTTAATGTTTTTATATCGCACCGAAAATGCCAGGCTTGTACCTACGTTGAAACGAAACAAAATCGCTGGGTGGTGTGTAAAGAAGCATCGTGCCAACGAGGTGGTGGTATGTGCGCTAAAAATACACTAGACTCTCGATAAACGGAATTTCAAGGTATCAAGAAATGTAGTTCCGTTTAACAAGAGATCCGTTTACTGAGATAGATGTGTCAAAGTGCACATTTGTGTGCGTACGCACTCTTCATACCATTTCATGGAACTCTAGGCGCTAGGAGCTGAATGTAGCTGATAGGTCTTTAGAAAGCAAGAAAACTAAAAAAGGGTTCAGGCAGAGCGTTCACAAAGTTGATTTGGCAACAATTAGTCGCTGTGCACTACAAAATGCATCAATTATCTTTCTTTGAGTACTTCAAACTGCGTCTTCACGCAGGTTAGAGGCGTCAACTTCCCGAGTATTACGAGCGACCGAATGTAGAATACGGCAACGCGATAATAAGGCCGAATAGCACAACGATGGCTCTAACAAGGCATAAGAAGCTGAGCCCTATAACCTCAGCGTCTTGAATTGATACCAAACGAGTGGAACGAGAACTGCGATGTTGCATTCGTTGCACTAACACGGGTGGCCACTAATGAGACTAGGCTTACGAGGACAACGAGCTAAAAAAAACATAGAAAACGAAACAGCCGGAACCGTGAAAAGCTGATTCTGATCCCGATGGGCTTCACAAGAAGTTCCCTTTCTAGTTCGGTTTACACGGTGGCGCGGAAATTTTATTTTCGATTACCGATAGTTTTTTTACGTTATCTGAATACATAACCAACCTACTTACAGGCTACTGTTCCGTTTAAGCGGCAATTCCGTTTAAGCTATTTCCGTTTATCGAGATTCTACTGTATGTCTAACGCATTTTACGGAGTTTTATTGCTTTACCGCCTAGTAAAAAACTTAAAAATATATCAATCAGCGCAGTAATTGGAACTAGACGACAAGGCGCACTGAAGTGTTTTGGTAGCTTGTAAAAAACATGCGATGAAGACGACTACGCTTCTTTTGCATACCCTCCAACCCATTCTTCGCTATGGTGGTCTTTTACTTCCTTGGAGGTTCTTCTTCGCCCACAATGTATATAAACCAGCGTATCAAAAACCTATGTTCCGCAGTTAACTGGTGGAGGAACTATGGTACAGAGCACTGCACCCGCGGCCATATTCGGCTCCTTCGGCACGCCTTGTTTCGCTGCGGAGTAAATAGAGAGAAAGTGAGCAATAAGTGTCCGGCAATCATGCTATTGGAACCGCGTGACTGTCGAACGTCCGACAACATGACTGCACAAGGTTACACATACATGTATTTGCGGGTAAGCAGCCAGAACCGGTCCGATGCAGCACTCATGCTGGCCACCGCTATATCCTACTTCAAATGTTGCGCCAACGGTTTGGTAGAAGTCCTGTGAAGATGTACTTGGAAGTCTAGCTGGTAAACTGATTTCGATGCTTCCTGCGGTTGATCATCCACTGGTCCTCAACTCACGGCTAAAAACAGCATCCCTCCTTTTCCGGCGAAAAAAAAAGAACTAATTCTGGTATCTCGAAATGATACTTCCAAATCTCATTTAGCGATTTAGTCAAGACAAGCGGATTTCACTATTATCCTGACAACACGCCTGTCACTTGGAAGTTCTCAGTTCCCTCAACAGCGAAAGGAGTTCGAGACCTAATCAGTTGCGTTCGCACTTGTGCAGGCTTGTGCACAACTTTGTGGGAATTGCACACCCGTTCATACCCTAATGCATCGTCACCTTGTTCAAATGGCGTAGAAGCAAACGCCACCAAACTCAGCTGGCTTACTAACGGGGCAGAGACAGCACAAAACCTTCTGCATGTGGGCGGAGATATATTTTTATCCTGTTCCTCCCCGCAAAGCCATTTTTGCGAATGATATCGTTTTAACTACATATCGCTGCATGAAGTGGGCAACGCCAAGTATCTACCTCACTTTGACGTAGGTGCACCTACCGAAATTGGCGCTAAGAGCAGCCGCCGGGTGCTTCTTTGGTACTCACGTATGTAAAATGCCGCAGTGCATATACAAGCTGTCTACACGAATCTCTTGAACAACGGTTTCTGAAACGGGTAATGGATGCCGTCCTTTCGGTAAGTCATGAAGTTCAATCAATGCAGAAATTAATGTTTTTAATCAGTCAAGCATAACCGAATAAGAGCGAAAGAATTAATAAGGTTTACGACAGCAAATATATGCACGCCTAAACTGAACCCTCTGGAGAGACTCTGAAGCCTAGCAAAATATTACGTGCCCACAAAAGAGCTCATACTGTAGATGGTTAATGGAAAAAGGATGTGTAAGCGGGAATGCATGCCGCTTATGCCCGATATTCCGTGGGAGTCGTAGCTCTGATGTCTGCAACTTTTACAATGATGTCTTGGCCTAAGAAAACAAAAAATACCGGAATAAAATTTTACAGAAATATTGCATATTAAAGAAATATTACTTAAATAGAAAAATTGTATCCCCTTCTCCTTCCCGTGCGAAGTAATTACGCCGTGTCGTAAACATGAAACTTGGTTGTATCACACGAATGTATTCCCTTGACTTATTGTTCAAAAAGCAAATATGGCTTTAGATAGAATCCTTGAGCAAATGGATTGTGTTGGATGAAAATTCGCGGGTAACATGTGCTTTGACTCTCGAGCCAGGACAGTTGACCAAACATTCTCAATCACTGTGAACATTATCTGAGCAGCAATGTGTTCCACAGTGCAGAAAAAAAAGAGCTGATGCAGCTCCGAATGAGCTGTCCTTATCGCTTACTTTCTCTCGACTGCTCCCACGTCTCAATGGCGGTGATATGACCGAGTGCGTGAATGACAGATACTGCTACCGGAATAATGGCATACAAAAAAAGAAATGCTCGTATAAGCCTCTCTGACACCCTCGTGAAGAAGGGCGTAGAGAGCTTCGAGGCTGATGTGCGGTTGATCGCATTTTCTTTTCTTGATATTTTGTTGTTTGGATTCTATCCTTCCTGACGTCAGTTATTTCGTTGGTTTCTATCAGTGCCGCCGTCGTGTTTTGCTGCTGCTAGCGTGGACTGTGGGTCGCTTCAAGTTTCCGTTGTACGCTCCCGTGGCGTACCTTCACAGCACTTAGAACTCCTCTTTTATTGGCACTGCGCTCTGCATCTGCCGCTTTTATTACTACTGCCAGAAACGCACATTTTGACACTTTTCACCAACAATTTCTAGGTGAAAAAAGGCGCACTGCTTTACTCTCTAGCCACCCGTTCTGAGACTACGATTAAGGGTACGATAAACATTGTAGTACCGTATAACAAGACTAGATACAGTGGTGATTACGGAAAATTTTGATGACATTGATTGTGTATGGAAAAGTGTCGGCCACAACAGCACACTTTGGCTCCCGCTAGTTAGGAGGAAAATTTTGTAAAGACGATGCTAAGACTTATAAAAGTCGATGCCAGCTTTTCGAAACATTTTTCTGGAACTACGGATGACTTACGCACTGCTCGTGTTCAGAGGACATTTTCATAGAGCCATTGCAATTACAGTCGCCCTTCTTGCAGTACTAAACGAATTTTTATTCGTTGTAAGAGAGGGAGTGAGGAAGTTCGCCAAACATACCGATAATCTTTTCGATGACTCGAAGTCGTTACCGATGGCAATCTCGTTCACTGAGCGGACTGCCCCAAATTCTACGCGTGCAACCTAGTCTGAGCAAGGCGTGGTCATAACTGTTCGCAGGACACTCACGTCCGCAGGATTTCATTTTGTAGTAAGACACAATCTCTTCCCCGCACCCTCCCACTTAAACGAAAAACATTAGAGTGAAAATACACAGTAAAAATATACACTTCCTAGATGGTGTAAACTACTTGTTCTGCAGTTACATCCGTTCTAGAGTTGTTTTACTCCATGGTGAAGGGATATTTGTTTTAGTTCCTCAGAATGGGTGTTTTTTAGAATAAAGAAGGAAAGTTTTTCAAGAAGTAGGAGAAATACCCTACTTACCCGATTCTAACGCGCACCTTTTTTTCCGCAAAAATAGGCCAAAAATCGCATGCGCGGTGGAATCGGATACGAAACCGAAACTGCCGAAACAGCTGAAATTTCGTTCCACCCATCGCCATCGCCATCTCAAGACGCCAAAGCTTTTAGCAAGAATTTTTCGGATCTAGGCGCCTAGGCTTTTCTTTCGGCCTTCACACAAATCGTCAATTTATTCTACTTGCGTGCTTGATAAAAGCAATGGCAGCAGCGGCAACGAAGGCACGCCGCTTCCGCGGCTTACCAGCAGCTCCCACGCGTTCATAACGAGGGTCAGCTGAAGTGTATGCCTCTGGAGAAGCTCGCGGGGTGGGCATGCGAGGCGTGGGCCATGATCCCATCGAACATGGTTGAACGGTCGTTCAAAAGTGCGGCATTACGAACGCGCTTGACGGCACCAATGACTAGATGTTGCGGTCAGCGGAAGGCGACAAGGAGCTCTCAGAGAGCGACGAGGAGTGCGATGAGAGACTACTTCGGGGAATAGATCGCCCGTTTCTATCGCATTCGTTTTTTTTTTTTTCGCTGACAAAGTTCCTTGCGCGTTACAAACGGAGGTGCAAGTTTTTTCGGTTTTTTGCCTGAAAAATAGGGTGCGCCTTAGAATCTGGGGCGCGTTAGAATCGGGTAAAAACGGTATTATGTGAAGTTTCAGGATAATAACATGAAGTATTTTTTAATTCCTTAACGGAGTAGGGAGTACGTTCATGCAGTTTCAGGTCACGGTTAGGGAGTATATCTTTGCTTCGAGGGTATTATTGACGTAATTTTGGTGGAGCTCTTAGAAGGCTTTAGAGGAGAACTACGTTCTTTTAATGAAGTTTTGCGTGGTAGTGGGAGCTTGTAGGACCACATGGGGTTATTTTAATGCTTTCTTGGGAGTATTTACAAAGCCCCAAGGGATATTTCTGTCTCCTAATGGAGTTGCATACCCTTTTCGAGGAAATTACAGCTCCATCGCCATTGATCCCCATGAGCCTGCTGCTAGAACAACTTCGGTTTTGTTTTCAGGGCCTCTTTAATGGCATTCGGCAAATAGGTCTTGGCTGACAGGATGACTGCCATATTGCGTGTCCCATGGGCACACGCGGTGCTTCTTCGTCTTCATTTGCTTTCCCCCGTGTTGCATTAAACGCACACTTTGATTGCCTCTCCTGCCTCCAGTTCAGGCTGGAGTCGTGTCTGTGTGGGTCGATGGATCCCACAAGTTGGCACGGAAACGATTCTTGACTTTTGTCCGACACGCAGACCACGACAAGCGTGTCCAAAATTCTTTCTTCGATTGCGTATGCATTGTAGACGATGTGGAACTAGCCCCGCAGACCAGCGACAGTATTAATTGAGCGCAAGCTTCGACGTCGAACTGCCCTTCGGGACATGGCAATCATCGTATTTTACGAGATTGAAGAGGACATCCGAAGTGGGGCCTTTAAGCAAGTGATGGATGCAGCAATATTTTCGGAGATGATATAGGCCATGTATCGACCGATCCAGAATCTGGACGAATACATTTTTATGGAAATAATACATGAAATGGTAATGAACGATGCTTTCCAAGCGGCTTTGTTTTGCGGCAACGTGGTGAAGATTATGGCAGAACGTCGCTGTAGATCTTGAAACCAAATGGTTGGTGAGTCTCTATTTTCACTTTCTGTCAAGAGACCACCGCATAACTAGCCCAAAATCAATACAACGAAAATTACCTGCATTTTCAATAACAAAATTTGATGAAACCTTCACAACTGTATGATATTGTGGGGCCTGTTTGAGTACGCAGTACTCAGCAATTGCCAACTGCGCTCGACTGTGAGTGTTTTTTACTGGACTAAAGTCCTGGCCAGCTCAGTGGCTGCGGTGATGACTGGACGTCCCATGACGAAGCAGGGCTATAGGCGATGAGTTGTTTGAGGTGGCGCACCCTGGCTCTGACGGCGGCTTAGGGACTAGCGCCTCTGTAGTCTGCTACACTCCGCTTTTGAGGGGAAACAGCGCATGTGCTAGAAATCGCCCGCGTTGATGCTGTACTGCGTTGAAAAGCGTATTGCGACTAATTAAGCCATTTTTTCAGCTTCTGACGCCTCTGAATAATTTCACGCTGTATCCCGCAGAACTTTGCAACACAAGAAAAGAGTGAAGAACTTACTTCAGAGCATGGGTCGGATGATTGTGTGCAACTAGATTTTTTCTAGCTTATTTGCGGGGTTCAGTGCTCAGAGCTCCCCGATAAGTATTCAAATTCGTAGGCTTCCCTAAAGTATTTTTGTGATACTGTTATATATACTGTTATGAAGAGTGATTCATTGATTGTAGGGTTTACAAGCCGACGCAACTCTGGCGATGAGGCGCGCCGTAGTGGAGGGCTCCGGATTAATTTATACCACCTTTGGATCTTTAAAGTGCGCCGAAATCTCGTACACACGGGCATTTTTGCTTTTCGTCTCCATCAGAAAAGCGGCCGCCGCGGCCGGGAATCGAACCCGCGACCTCGTGGTCAGCAGCGGAACGCCTTAGACACTGAGCCGCCGCGGCGAGTGTTATGAAGATTCAACTGTCTAATCCTACGCACCACGCAGCAGGCCCTTACATGCCAATCGCACAGCAGGAAATAAAACGGTTGTCTTCTATTTCTTTTGTAGTTGTTGACTTGTATCAGACGCAGGTTTTTCTTTCGGTTCCCAACGCATTAGTTTTTCTGCGTTGTCACATACGTCTTATTGGGAACTGTGGTGGGAGGGGATTGGAAGGGGGGGGGGGGGGGGTGTTTGGGTGACTTATAACGTTCGTGTGAATATTTTCTTCAGGCTGTAAGGTACACAGTACCTCGTTCTTCACAGATTGGCTTTTGTTAGGGCTGCGTGCAAGAATGGGCACATCCGTCGCGTGCGTTGTTTATTCACATGTACATTCAATGAAAAGGTTTCTGCAACGCCACTGCGAAACGGCGCAGACAACATTAAACTTGTCCAGAGTACTCAAAGGCGGCTTTTGTGCCCTGAATTTTTATCGTAATCATCGTTATCATAAAGAACTGAGTCTCGACCCACACAGTCATGACATGGTTACGGTGTTGAAGGCTTGGTATACTCGCTAATGAACGCATTAAATGGTTTGCGTACCGGCTTCCACTACAACACGAATTGAAACTGATGAACATGTACTATCGGCGTCAAATGAAACGCGAACTCAAAAATATGAACCTGAACGCACAAAAAGCGCGAGTTCTTTTCACGCCAAGTCAAAATGACGCCTGGATTAGTTACAAGAACAAAGTTGGGAAACGTAGATTTCCAAATATGTCAATAGCGCGCCGTTAAATTTTTCAGTATTATATTACATTTATTTTTCAGTAACAGTATTTTTTATATTTGCACGTTCTGGTTCATATACTTATGTTTGCGTTCGTATTGACGCCGATAGTACAAGGAGCTCTTAATGGTTTTTGAAGCCTTTCGGGAGTGAAGAACAAATCCTGGCCAAATCGGGATGGCGTGCTCTAAATTTACGAAACTTACTCTTACTGTCCTGTCCTGGACTGAGACGCCCGGCCAGTAACCAGCTCGATTTGACTGCTAAATAAACTTTTCTATTCTTCCCTCTCCTGCCGTTCCGCTTGCGTGCGCTGTCACTGCAACGCACATCCGAATATTGTGAAGGTTTGGCTGTGCGAAATGTGCCGAAATATGCCTCCATGGGTCTGAACAAACATGATGTTATTACCGTACACGTGACTCGTCTTGCCTAATTGTACTCCGTAGTGGTTAGAAGCCTGGTGAAGAACCCACACGCGCCTATACACACACTAGGTTATTTGGAACTATGCGGCCCATAGTGCATGTCGGCATACTTCAATTCCATGAGAAGATAAAGTGATGTGATACCATACTTTCGAGTGATGGCAAGGTTGCAGAAACTGTTTTACCTCTTATAAGATTGCCAGAAATCGTAATGCCTTAAGACAAGGCGGACAGCCACGAAGGCATGGGATTTTCTTTTGGTCTTGCATTTTCGCGGTTCTTGGTTATCAGTTCTTGCTATTATTTCTGCTTTTGTCAGTTTCTTATTTTTTCTTTGTTTTTTCACACTTGTCTGACTGTTTTCAGAAATATGTATCAATTTACCGTGCAGATTGATGCTTTTTTTATGTAAATAATCCCTGCCCACCTGCTTGGTCTTCCGAATAGAGAATGTCTAAAATTAATAAATAAATATATACTAAATAGATGACAGTCATTTGTTCGAAAGGTTGCGGTACACAGGAGCTGACGCTTAGCGCTGACTCTGCGCGCTACGCACAGGACCGGCTTCGCAAAGAATGGGGCGACTCTTGCAATGTTTTTTCCAAAGGCCAGTCAAAAACTTTCGTTTAATTCACGTCAAGGGCTAGTGTTTGCAAATATAGCTCTTTTATTATGTTACAAAGTTACGCACAACAAAAAATTCGGTGCACAAGCATCAAAAGTCAACCGAGCGCAAAGAAACTGCAAGGAAAGCGAGCCCGAATAAACGAGACGACAAATTCGAGAAACCGCAATCCGACGTCACGGAGACGCGATCCGCAGTTCCGCCCGTGATCGCGCTCACCGACAATAACAACGTATTAGAAATACTGAGCAAGCGATTCAGCGACCAGACTCTTACTGCGCAAGACCACCTGCAGGTACTCAGATATGACACCTCTTTCGTAGTCAACTGACGTACTTAAACTTCAAAATGTATACGACAACGTGGAGACACTGCAAAACTCTAATATGTTTTGCTACGATACAAAAAACTCACTGTTACATGCCACGTGAGATCCTCCTGAGGACACTCCCTCGATGCATTGTATTGATGTGCACCGGCATTGAAAAACCTTGTCTACTGCTTCAAGGTAAAAGGGAACGCACCGCAAGTACCAGTGGAGGGGCAATATGGAACATTTTAAAGCAGTGTGGGACTTAGTTGTACACGAACTGCAGTGCCTGGATGCAATCATTCTATACACGCGTCCGCGATTAAAATTAAAGACGAAGGATGAGCGAGAAGAACAACACCGAACACGAAGGCTTGACCATCAGCCTTCGGCGGAGGCCCTTTTTGGGTAACCAACACGAAGAGAAACTGCCTTTTTTGCTTTGGCCCGCACTCTGCAACATCTTCTTTCTCGGATCAAAACATCACAATGAAACAATAACAGTTACCGGCGCCTGGTTTCGATCCCACGACCCTGCGGGCGGAACGCAAGGTACATGGTGCTCTACCCACTGCGCCACAAAGCCGACACAGAATGAAAGGCTACGAACGCGCCTTATATCCTTGACTCATTCAAACTACGTCAAGAAGCTGCTCATACAACGCATTCACTACCTGTGGGCGGAACGCGAGGTACATGGTGCTCTTCCCACTGCGCCACAAAACCGACACAGAATCAAAGGCTACGAACGCGCCTTATAGCGGCGTGCATTGGCGACTCAGCGGCGTGCTAGCGGCGTGATAGCTGCGTGGTGTACACGTGATAGCACCAACCCCCCAAACACTAAACTTTAACGCAATACACCCACCCCCTATGCAATGCATTTACTCAAGTCCCCCTCGCGGGGAGATGGGCCCATTTTTAACCTAGTCCTGATATCTAGATCATTTCCCTGTGCAATAAAAAAGGGAAATAATGAATTATCTCCAAAGCCAAAAAAAAGAGCCAACCAATAATCGGCCACTTTCGATAATCCCTGTTTTCTCGAAAGGTGTTGAGAAACTTGTTTTGACGTGCTTCAACTATTTTTTTACGAAGCACTACTTGTTAGCGGAATGGCAGAATGGCTTCCGTCTAGGAAGATCTACTTAAACGGCATTATGAAAACTTGAAGAAAAGGCTAGAGAAAATATAAAATCTAATAGGCTCGCACTATCGGTATATATATGTTTTAACAAGGCAAACAATCGTCCTAATTGAGACTTTTGTTGCATGTAAACTTTGTTCCTATGGTGTTTGTAGAGTAGCGTTCTCGCTACCCCAGTCGTACCTAGGTGATAAAAGACAGCGTGTCGCTGTAGGGGGCAGTATTTCCTAGTTTCTGTCCAACTGCACCGGCGTACCTCTGCGACGTGTAAGAGGGCCGTTTCTTTTCAATTTACATCTCAATGACATTGTTGAAATGGACAAAAAATTACCCCGCATTTCCCCGAGGGGGAGAATGTGAAAGTGCGAATGCACGGTTGTCGGCCCGCTTGCGGCGCTTGCGCTCGGCCCCCGCAGCCCACCGCCTCGCCGCCTTCTCTTCCATCTCTTCCATCGGGTTTGTAGTATCACGTGTACACCACGCAGTTATCAAGCCGCTATAACGCCGCTGAGTCGCCAACGCACGCCGCTGACGACGTAGTTTGAATGCGTTAAAGATATAAGGCGCGTCTAACACTGATATCACCGTCGCGTCCGTAGCTTGGTCGGTAGAGCGTCGCGCTGCGGCCGCAAAGTCCTCGGATCGAAACCTGGCGCCGGATGCTGTTTCTTTTTCAAATATAGAGGAGCACTGCGGACGCCAACGCCGCCGCCGGCGGTGGATGGTTTGGGGTCGCTTATAAAGTGTATTCACACTTAAAACACCAACTTTCTAGCTGACGCCGATGACACAACGATGCTGGTTTCCGGACCCGACATTCAAGACGTAGCCCTAAAAGCGGAACAAGTTCTTAATAAGCTTTCAAAGTGGTCCGATTGCAGCGCTTCAAAAATTATTGCAAGTCGAAGGCCATTTTGTTCAACGCTAAAAAGAAGAATGCGCAGAACTATAGTGACCTTAAATTATGCAACGTGGCCATCGAAATTGTCAACAGGCATACAATTCTTAAGGGGACTTTCTCTACTACCTGGTCCTGGTCTTGCCATGTAGCACCCCTTAGCCAGTCCTTGCAAGCGTCAGTAGCTGGATTATTTGGATCTCGACATTTCTTCCCGATGAAAGTTCAGCTAGAATTATACCATGCTTTATTCTTTTCCCACTTAAACTACTGCACTATTGTTTGGGGTAGCACTACTATTTCAATTTTATTCTATTAATTTGCTACAGACCAAAGGATTCGGCTTTATAGCTAGCATAGCGTGTTCGCACAGAACTGCTTTCGTGTTTAGAAAATATCAGATTATCAGTGCAAAATATTCCTTTGATTTCAGGTTACTTTATTCTTACATTTTTTAAATAAAAATTTGCAAGGTTTTTGGAACATCTGCCTTATCGAACACTTCAAGGGAGCGATCGGCGCATCCGCCCTCCTGACATGTGGCTTGTTCCCCGCCGGCTCAAAATTATTTTCCAGAACGTTTAACACACCGAATGTCTGTCATTCTGAATAGCTTGGAAGAGAGGGGCAGTCGCGCTAACACACTTTCTGGAAGGGAATTGCGCGATTATTTCATTCATAACTCGTTGTATCTGTTACAACGTTTGCTGTATAGTTCACCTTTGTTGATTCTGGTATCTTTATTGTTGTCGGCGCATTACACGCCATCGATGGAACCTCGAATATTTCATGTTCTCTGCCAATTTGTTCTTGCAGTCCTATCACACATGTGAACGTCCTGCTGCAGAAGTGTTTGTAACTTGCAGTAGTTTTGACATGGGACCGTTTATTTTCCCGCACAAACTTTCAAAAATTGTGTTACTGTATTTGTAAATATTTTCGCTCTAATGTGCATTGTGAGATCCTCTTTGTAATTTCATCGAGAATCACTTCCATGTTTCTGTAACTTCAGATGTATTGCTGCCTGTACGGGCACCCAAACACTTTCAAGTGGCTTATGACCTCCTTTTGCCTGCGGTACCCCCAACAAAAATTGTTGGAAAAAAAAACGACTTGACTTGATTTGACTTGACTTCACCCCCGTAAGGCAGGTAGTTAAAACTATCACACTATTCTAGGCCGTTTTGTAAGCGTCAGCTACTCATAATGAGCCCTAAGTTGAAAGAAATGAAAGTTAACCATGAAAACAAAGTCGAATAAAGAAGCTATCAAACGCAGACAGTTTTATCAACGTATGGTGCACTACATCAGCAGTGTGGACGTTCCTAAATGCTTAAAGGTTGGCAGCATGTTGTTTCCATCCGGTTTTCTTACGTACGTTTATACACCCTGTGTTTGTGAGTTGTCGTGTGCGGCGACATTCTGGGGTCGCATTTAGCTAATTAAACGAATGTAGCAAGGCATAAGATGCACACCTGATGGGGTTCTGTGGAACAAAAATATATAAGAAACTAAGTACTGATACCTGTAAAAAAACGAGAAATTTTAAACAGGCCACTGAGCTGTAATACAAGTCTAATGAAATTTTATCTGAAACTCTTGTTATGTGAGGTTTCCTTTTATAGGGCGTATTTTCTTTTTGGATTTATTTTATGTATCTTGTGAACACGTGAAATTACAGTTGTATGTATTTCAATTTTAGTATTTATTTAGTATTTGGTATAGTAGTATTTCAATGTTTAAAATTTATGGGCGAAGCCTCTTAAGAGATGGGGCTAGTCTCCTGTCATGGTGATCGTCGTAATCATCGTATTATGAAGTAACGCTACTAAGACACCGGAATCTCGTTTACCAAACTCACTCAAACATATCGCGTAATAGAAAGCAACGTAATTCTCATTTACGCCTCGCGCTAGAAAACTTCGTGCTTCAAAGACAACAGACTTTTACAGCTAAGCTGTATACCTCCATCTCAATGGTTTGATCTACCCCAACGGTTTCATTTTAAACACGGCATGCTTTGCCCCATCCCCGTCCCAGTCAAAATGGCACGGGACTTTTTTTTCGCCCTCTTAGACGCCGTAACCTCATCTGGAGGTCGCAAGAAATGAATCTAGTGTTTCATTGACAACACGAAAAGCACCCTCTTCGCCCTCATTCAAGCCGCTAACTTCATGTTCTACAGAAAAAAAGAGTATGCAAAAACCCAAGAAAGACACAACTTCTGGCCCAAGTCGTCCGAGCAGTCATTCCGTACTGATACGTGATATTCTTGCCGACGACCTTCCGCATTTGGTAGTGGCGGTGCTGAAACATTTATTGAAGTAAAAAAGTAACGAGGTCCCACAACGTTAAACAATACGTCGCTTCACCCACGGAAATATTATGGCCCTCAAAAGTTTTGGAGATTAAAATTTCTTTTGGCTCCGGATGAAGCCCGCCTCGGTGTACTAAATGAAAAGACGTCCTCTCGAATCTTATGCTCCTTCTTCGCTCGTCATAACTTTGGAAGTGCAGCGCAACAACGGCCACAAAAGCTCGTATATAGGTTGAGGCACGAAAGATTCGAGCATACCTATTTTTATTTTTCTCCTTATCTCTAAAGACGCTTCCTAATTTGCAAGAAAATAAGTGAAGTATGGCTACCCATTGGAAAGAAAAAAAGACATCCCCCTCGCGAGGGGCACGATCAAATGCACAGCATTTCCGAGGGGGTGCGCCGGCAAGTCGTATCTCTCGATCGCGGGACCCGTGTCGCCATCTTTTGGAGGCGCGGGACAACTTGTGGCGCTTTCGAAACAAACGAGAAATGAGTGAAGGATATAAGGCGCTTTCGGTGCATCGAAATCTGTGTCGGTTTCGTGGCTCGGTCGGTAGTGCGCCGGGCACCTTGCGTGTTCCGCCCGCGGCGTCATGGGTTCGAAACCGGGCGCCGGAAACTGTTATTTCTTCCTGGCTGCGGGCTAAGACAAGGCGCGCCTGCGGACTACGACAAGGCGCGCCTGCGGACTACGACAAGACGCGCATGCGGACTACGAAAAGGCACGCCAACGCCGCGTGACATTGTGAGTTACTAAAATGCTATGCATTTAAAAGAAGTTCGCGGTTGAAAGCGAGAGAAGCCCTCAGTCCAGGGACCCTGCGGCTGCTGCAGTCCTGCGTGCTTGGTCCACCAACTGTCGCTGCTCCGCCGAGTCTCAACTTGCACAGCGCGGCCGCCCACTGCTTGAGAGTGGCGGTGCCAATAAGGGGTCAGTTGGTGTGTTTTGGCAACCCCACGAAGCGTGGGACAGTGTTGGATGTTCGCGGCACTGCAGGCGTGTGGGTGGATATATGGTGGGGTGATAAGAAGGTTTGGGCATGCGTGTGTTTGTAGTTGCCGCCAGGGTACAGTCTCCTCAGGGGTGAGCTTCTGGTGCGGTGGTACCGTACCGTCCACTTCTGCAACACCGCCGCCTTGCCATATCTTTGGTCATATCACAGGACGCACGTATCCGCGCAGCACCGAAGCATGCCGTCATCGGAACTATATTTCTTGACCCCTCCATGCACTCCAGCTAAATTGCTTGTAATTGTTATGTTGGACTGCCCACAAGCCTGGGCAGCTATCACTCTAACGAAGTGTTTTGTACACATCTTAAGTTTTATGGAATAGTTTTTAGTTAAAAACTGCTTCGCGTCAATGCAACAAGAAAACCGTCTATTGAATCTGGTCTCCACCCTAAAGAGAGTCATGGAAGCTGTATTTTTTCTTTACGGATTCCGGGGTCAAAAAACGCACGAGGAGTGAAGACGAGAATCAGTGCGAACCTTTAACTGAATTTTTTTTTAGCGAGGAGTACGAAGAAAACGATACCAGTCAAGAGATATACAAATAATGAGGATAACGGATGCGAATAAAAACCTGAGTGCAGTTCCAAGTAATAAATTAACAATGAGCGCGTACATTAATAACTCCATATCTTTGGCTCACATCATATGAGCCAAGCAATGTCGCATTCACCCCACTGACGCATTTCCAACAATGCTCGTTTTGGCCCACTGAGTGGCATGCCGAGAGTTTTTTTGATAGCCAGAAAAATGAGGTAATAATACCTCAGAGGCGGTCGTTTGTATTAGTAAATAGAGAGTTTTAGAATATAGTACGCAATCGTACGCAAACAGTTAACGAACGCTATTTCTTTGCGTCGTTCTTACTGCGCATGCGCCGTATGTTAAGCCGCATCTGCGTTTAGCGGATGGAAGCCGAGCGGACGCTATTTCAGCGAAATAGCGTGCGTACGTGAGGCCGCTTGCGTTTCCACAATTTCGGCAAGTAGCCCGGCAAGCATCCACGATTCCGCTTTTCTGTCCACAGTAATTTGCTCCCGACAAACCACGTTCTTTGCCCCTGTGTTTTTAAATACGTCGAGTGGTTAGCACATCGCCCCTCGCGCAGCTCCGTATCGTCGTGACGTCGCTGACAGCCCGTACGAAGCTTTGTAGCCTGGCCCGCGACCGAAGCGGTGTGTATGTGTGTGCGTGTTGTTGGCGCGTTCGCAATTAAATGCGACGTTGTGTTTCTGCGGGTGGACAGTGCTTCCCATGCTCTGAATTATCTTTCTCGTGCGACGAACGACTCGGGTATGTACAGTGTGCGTGGCTAAAAGCCCTCTCGGCTTGAGCGCCAGAGTTAAGTGACTTGATGTTACACCCCGCAAACCGCGCGCGAGGAGAGTCCCGAATTTACGACGGGCAGGAGGAGGCAGCCGATCGCCGGTCGATCGCAGTGCAGACTTGCAACGCATGTCGTAACGTTGTGTTCGTTCGAAACGCCTCTTTGTATTGTTTTGAAGTTGAATAAAATGTATGCCTCTAACCCGGGCATTCGGATCAGGGCATTCTGTGCGATTGCACGAAGTTCCGCGGGACTTCAACGGTGTCTTTATGGAACGTACTCAGGTAATAGAATATTCATGCCGTGCTGTGGCCGTGTTGCATTCAACACGAATGGGAAAGCGTTTGTTTACAATTGTTTGGGTAGTCGTAAAATCTCAAAGCTCTCCGGCTCTCCGATCGCAGATCAGCCGGCGAGTCATTTCGCAAAACATTAGATAGATTGCGCCGTATGCATAGCGTGCCGCTCCGCAAAACTGATGAGACACTCTACTAAAACTCCGCTCGAGGTGTTTACGTAGCGGGACACAAAAATGTAGCGTTTAGCGTACGCAAAGGCAACAGACGGTGTACTAAAACTCTGAAATACTACGCAAGGCTTTCTTGATAGCCAGAAAGAGCATGAATATATAGCTTAGAGGCGGCCTTTGCGTTATTAAATACTACGCCTGTTTGTCTGCAACCTGATTTGATACGCTATGCTTGCGTTATCTGCGATACGGTGGGGGGGGGGGGGGGGGGTCAGAACGTCGTGTTTCTGTATCTTAGGTAGCCAGAACTGATGTGCTAGTAGGCTGCTGATTTGTGCAATTCCGTCGGCATCCTCCTTGCCATCTTTGTTTAGAACACCTTAGCATCTCAATACTCCTTCCCAATGGCATTGTTTTCGTTGTATATAGAGCGCGATCGTTGTTAATTTGGTTGCTCAAAAACATCGCACAAACTCGCCGAGGAATGATACAAGAAATTGCCGATGTGCTGCCCACACAACGGTCGATGCACAAGGGTGTAAGCACCTAATAAACGATCGTAATAACTTTACAGTAGTCACAGAAGGCCATTTATGTAGCATGAGTTGGCATTTATTACATCGATATAAGAATGGGGGGGGGGGGGGAGATAAAACCAAGGTATCCGGATTGCGAGACAAGATTCCGAAGCAGGACGGCACTGCTTGGCGCTGAATTATCCCGCCAATCACAAAAAGTCGCATCCGCGCTTGCTGTGCCTCTGACTCACTGAAAACGGCAGCAACGCTTGTTGACAGCCAAGACACCTAATGGTGCCGATAGAAGTCACGCACAGTCCTGACCAATGCCCGAACCGCCAATCGTCAGCAGCCCGCTGAGAACAGCCGCCGCAAAGAACATCGCCGTGCAACGTTTCTAATTGACGACGTCACCAGTCACGTGTGACGAGCACGACCTTCTTAACCGTCGAACCGTCACCGAAACGCCGGTGTACGACAACATTTGACGCAGTATGCTACGCCACCCTGATATTTGAAGTTGGTTAACTGAACCGTTCTAAAAAATGCAGTACTGGATATTATTTCCTTATTGATGTGCCGTGCCCCTACTACTTCAAGTCAGCGCAACAGATTATGTACCGGCGGCCACAAAATAAAACGTACCAAGCGATCGTTACGCTGAAACTATCACCGCGACACCGTTCCGCCCGGCGCCTGCTGTTGAGAATGCTAAATGCGAATGCGGGTCCCTCCAAAAAAGATTTCTCTAGTTAGGCGACAGGCCTGCGTTTATCTTTAAACCGGGCAGCGCATTGTGCTGCGCAACAAGCGAGCGGGAGGATTCATTGCAGAGATGAAAAGAACCGTTGTGTATTCTATCCGAAAATCATGCGTCACAAGGTGGAGCATAACCTCAAAATTCCAGTGTAGGGGTAAGGCTGGTTGAGACGGTTGCCGCAGCCTTCGTAATATCTTTAAAGAATGAAGTCATTTCATGTCTCAGCCAACCGAACTGCGTGACACGTCGTTTTTTTTTAAGTTCACACATCACGACTTTTCCGTCGGTAGTCTGAACATAGCCTAAAGGGCAAGCAGATTTTGTCACGTTCTGTTAGCGGTAGCGGCCAAAAAAATTGTTAAAGGCCGTAAAGAAGAAAAGGGCACTCGAAGGTGAGCAGATACAGAATACAAGCAGATACAAAACCAGATACAAAAATAAGACAAAAATTAGTAGTTACCAAAAAGATGTGGAAAAACCAACAATATGCGTATTCTACATCTCGCCCCAAACACCAAGAAAAAACAAAAAAGTGTGAAAAACAACAGTCACACAATCGAAAAAAAAATGGCGAAAAGCCGTGCATATCCACAAAACCGAAGCTTTGGCACAAAATACCATTAAAGGTTGTAAGTCCGTGAAGGCAGATGTTAGTAGCAACAATTATACATGTTTATTATTATATGTAGTCAGACAAAATTTTAAAAAGTCAAAATTATGAAAAAAAGAAACATTTTTCACAACAATCAACTGACAGAATCAAACATATGCATCTTATATATACCTCTCCCCATAAAACACAAGAATTAATAAAAAATTGCGCTAAAAACATCGAAAACAAGTAAAAAATAGCATAAGTGGGCCAACTCTGCACTACCCCTTGCTTCTTCGATAAAAACCCCAATAATTACCAAAGTAAATGCACATCGTCGCTATAATGGTATATAGTGCCATTAAACAAGAGCAAACTTTAAAAAGTATAAAATATTCCAAACTATTTTGCTCCTCATATTCATATTGGCAGTAGAACACCCAACCTTTACACAAGCAGCATAAGCATGCCACGCGTTGCTACACAATTCTCTCAATTGCTGCACAATTTTCTTCCGCTGCGCAGGGAAGTAAGCACCAGTCATCCCTCAAGTTGCGAACAGCCGGTCACATTGATGAGGACGATGCGTTGGGGTGAGCATGTTATGTTTCAGTGTTTAGACGCAGTCATACGTCCCATTCTGTGATAAAGTTGCTTCACAGACTCGTCCAAAATATAACCCTGCCAAGCGACAATGCTGATTGCTCCAAAAAATCTAATGTTACATAGTATTAGCTTGTACATTCAAACTAGGCTAAGTTGAATATGCAGGCATCTGAACTGACACCTAGGTGCCGGCACAACACTGTTAAGAGAAAAATAATCATTCGAAGGCGTCGGTACTCAAAGGAGTCAACTTTGAATAGTAACTCCTGGCCTACGCGGCCCCTAAGAAATAAAAGTCGGCTCATAGTGAGAACAATCAGTTCGAAAACCAAAATCAAATTCAATATAGACGCAACAAAAATAGAGAGAAGCACAAGCACACGTGAACTGGGAGCACGCGCGTTTGACTGGCGATGCCAGCACACGCCAGCGCTCTGGTCCATGCCATAGCAGCTTTTCACTTGAGCAGCGTGCGACACCAACGTTTTCCTCAGGCTGTTGCAGCTTTTCGTAGTGGCTGAGCGCTGAATCCTTAATCAGTAGAAGCCGGATAGTTGCTCAGTAAAAAACGCCTTTGAGGTGGCAAAAACAGGCGAGCCACACAACTTTTTAGGCTTGAAATGTCGGAAATTTAGGCGCAAAAGATTTTTAGATTTATGGAATCAATTTTGAACGAAGCCGTGTGCGCCCTCTATCTGCTCCGGAATTACAGAATTTTCCTTGTTTGTGATGGCACAAAAGCACCAACATTTAAACGTAGCCGTTCAAAAACGACCAAAATCATAGTGCTCCTGTTGCTCGTTCAGGCGTCGCATATAGTGGAACAGTCATGACAAAGAATATTTCAAAGTTCGGAATGCCTATTTAAAAAGCGCTATACTCTGGGGCAAGTTAAAGGGGTCCTGAAATACCTTCCGCCGATGCGTGGATGTACATGTAACCAAAGAAAGCAATGTATTAGCAATCTCCTCCCGCAATAATTTTGTTGAAGCGATGAGTATAAGCTGAGAAATCGTAAATCAAAAACCGCGCATTATCGTCGCGCCGCATTTCCTCCTCCTTTCAACTTACTCTCCGCTGTTGACGGCGAGCGAGCCTTCCCTCCCATGATGCTGCGCTCCTCGGCGGTGACGTACTTCGGCTGTTGCGCTGATCACACAGCCGTCTGCTACGGGCAAGCTTTGTTGACACCATGAATCCCGAACACCGCTCAAGGCTGGAAAAGCGAACGAAAAATCTGGCCCCATGTGTGCGGCGGCCTGGCCTTGCCCCTTCGCGGTGTACGTTGCTGAAGTTCATATCGGCGGCACGTGACTTTTTATCGGCGGCGAACTCGCAGCCGCACGGGGAGGATCCTGCGCTCGCTCACTTGGATGCACAGCGCACTGTTTATCCAAAAAGCGCCGTATCAGATGTGGCCCCGCTGGTGCCGGGTCTTACTTTGTGGCGGTGGTAATACCTGCCGGCGGCATGTGAAAACGACATTTTAAACCGATACAGAACCCGAGCACAAAACGCCAGTTCAGCTTGGGGCGGCGCGTGGTGGAGAGCGGCAACGTTGGCAAAACATGTTCCGCCACAGCTCTGAGCTTCCTCGCGCTGGAGCGAGCACCATTTCTTTCACAATATCAAACATCGGTTGTCCTGGCAACAAGGCACAAACCGCTCTAGAAGTCAGTTACGGTTGCGTGATCCCGGTTCAGCTTGGGGCCCCACCTCGCGGCATATGGGCACTGCAGGCATACTACTCACTCCCATTTGGAAGTGCGAGATGCGTTTGGCATTACAGGAGGCGATGGTGTGTGTGTTCTGGACGCCTTTGTTTCGCGATGAAATGCGACGTTATGCTTCTGCGGGTGGATAGTGCTTCCCATGGTCTGGAATATCTTTCTCAAGCGGCGTACGACTCAACCTCGCATGGGGTATGTGCAGTGTGCGTGGCTAAAAGCCATCTCGGCTTGTGCGCCAGAGTTAAGTGACTTGCTGTTCGTCCCCGCAAACCGCGCGCGAGGTGAGTGCCGAATTTACGAGGGGCAGGAGGAGGAAACCCATCATCTGGCAATCGTGGTTCGGACTTGCAACGCATGTTGTGACGTTGTGTTCGTTCGAAACGCATCTCTGGATTGTTTGGAAGGTGAATAAAATGTATGCGTCAAACCCGGGCATTCGGGTCAGGGCGTTCTCTGCGATTGCAAGAAAGAAGTGCCACGGGGCTTCAAAGCTTTCTTTATGGAACGTACTCAAGTAAGATAATATTCATGTCGTATTATGGCCCTGTTGCATTCAATACAAACGGTTAAGCGTATGTTTACACTTGTTTCGTTTGTCGTAAAATGTCCAAGCACTCCGGCACTCCGCTGGCACATCACCCGGCGAGCCGACGCTGAGCAGACGACTCATCTCTTTGCCGGAAGTGCGTGAAAAAGCCGCCCAATAGCAGGATGTCTAGCTCATGACGAACATCTGGGAATCGATGATGTAGACATGTGAAGATGGCGGCGTCCAAAAACACAAAGAGAAGGGTGAGAAAAAAGCGACAAACTTTGCAACAAAAGTGTGAGCTTTCCGCTGCGCGTAAAAGAGTAATACTTTGCACAGATGATGTTGACGACCCAATCTAACGATTGCGCTAGTCAATTTAGTGTGCTCAAAACGCCTTTCAGGGCCCCTTTAAGAACGGCAGTAGCTCACGCAGTGTATCAGTCCGCCGAAGAGGCTACCCCGGATGTCGGTGCGGGAGCTCGCTTCGAACTGAGAGGGCACTTAATGCCTGACATCGCCTGCTTTTTCTCTCGTAGTTTTGTTGCCGTAGCTGCAGTAATCTATTGCCAGATGAAGGCTCAAATATCACTGGAACTACTCGCGTCACGTTCAATATTCTTGCAATAGGGCGCGCTTCGCGCCGGTTAATGGAACAGCCGGCTACGGTGATGGCGAGCACCCGAAACTTCTCTTGTCGTGCGTAAGTTGCCCCCGACATAAGTTTATATTTGCTTGACGGAATTTAATTACGATGCAACACAGGAGGACACATATAATAACCTCAAGAAAGACTACGATGTATTACGAAAATAATGCGCTCCAATTAGCACTGTCAAGTACGACTTAAGCAACTTTTCCATACACAATGATATCCGTATTGGGCAATGAAGGCGTCCCAACACTGCCAACTACACTTGCACACACTTGAAGAGCGTTTTCCAAAACGTGTTTAGCAGACGGGTAGAGTTTTAATAGAAAAGCGCGTTTTACAGCAAAACGGGCATAGGAATTTTAAGTCATAAGGACATGCAGCTGGCCCGTGATGTTTTGCCCTTCGCTCTTTCTTCTGCAATACCGGAGTGACCTACTAACGAAGGAGTGTATTAAGCGCCTAGGTTGAACACTATGGAGTTCTGAACAGCCAATGTTGCCCGGAAACGTGAATACCCGAAAGCGAACCTTGAGGCTGAATGGTGCTCATATAAGCGCCGATATTAAAATGGGCATTGAAATTATTCATTTAAGGCTTCCTTGGCCAGTGTAAAGAGGTCGACGGTTCCGCACAGAATCGGGAAGGCCGTTCACCCGGGCAGGACGGCAACCAGACCCCCGGGAATTTCTCGCGGCGCACGGAAACCGGGAGGGACACGCGTGAGCCGCTCGCACGTGGGAATGCGTGACTCATCGCAGGCAGTGGTGTCGGCTGCCCGCGGCAACCCGTTCAGGAGGCCAAGGGACCACGTCCCGCCGGCCTGTCCGCACCCTTCATTTTCCGAGAAACACGCAACCGATGAGGGCGACGGCCTGGTGGGGAATGCGAGGGGGACAGGTCAAAGAGTACCCCACGGGGGGAGAGGGGTATTTTCGTCTTGTATATTTCTGTGCGCTCTTGCCACATAGAGGGAGCGAGTGTACGTGTCCATCATATTGGTGGTGTGTCATGATTGGATGTTTTCTGCATGTGGGCTGGACTCTCCGTGTTCTAAAAACGGAGCGCGAGAGTCCGGCCGGCCGTTCTGATTTACGGTGCGGTGCGTGCACCATCGGCTTTGCCGAGGAAGTCCGTCCCAATGTTTTCCGCTTTTGACTGCAATGTACAAATGTAAATAAGTGTACATAAATATTCCTTGCGTTACTTCAACTTCGTCTTCGAGGCCCCATTTGTCTGCAATGAGGAGATCGGCTACCCGGAAGACCGCAAAGCCACCCCAACCTCCAGTTGGCGTGCGAGGCGGAACTCCAACCAACAATTACTGGCGCAGTCGGCAGAACGGGTAGCGGAGGAGGAGACTAAGAGCAACGACGAGCAAGGAAGGAATGAAAAGGGAGTCAGCGGATTCAGCACAGCGGTCACCGGCTACGACGTCGGACGACGGTGTTCGAGACACCGGAGAGGCGAGCAGCGGCGGATTCGGGACGAGTCCACTGCTGGGTCAGCGGTGACAGCTGGGAAGCCACCACTTGGAGGGAGGGCGGCGTGTCACAAGGACCGGCCGCGTACTCCATTGGCAACGGCGGCAACGAGACCGGCGACGGCGGCAACGACAGCAACGGAAGTCAAGAGCCAGCGCGTCGCATCTCGTCGGAGGGTGAGTCCTCTTTGTTCTTCACCTTGGCGTGAGCATCGCTGTCTGGGTGGGCACTAAGGGGTGCATGAACACGCGGTTCGCGCATTTAAACCCGGACAGGCGGAAGGTGAGAACAATGGGCGACGGAGAGGAGACGGTTGTGTCGGACGGCAGTTTGTCCGCGCGTGGAGCGCCGTTTAGCCAGACGGCAATGGACATGAAAAAACTGGAGGTCAGAGCTGCGGAGGAGAGGCGCTGGGCCCTCGAACTCGAGCTCGAGCTGGAAAAATGACAAGCGAGTAGGAGAGAAGAAAATGCGGCGCAAAACGCCGCAGTGTTGGAGAGAAGTGACGCGCGGGCGGAGTTGTGTCGGTACTCAAAATGGTTGTCAGGAGCGCTACCGAAGTTTCCGGCAGAAGCAGAAGTGCCTGTCTTGTTCGAGGCAGTAGAACACACTCTGGAAGCGTACGCTGTGCCGAAGGAACACTGGGGCCAAATTGTATTCCCTCTGATTGCGGAGAAGGTGCGGTTCCTTTCAACGCGCTTGACACCATCGCAACACAGGGAGTACGAAGTGCTGAAAAAAGTGGTGCTAGAGGAGTTGAAGCTCTCGGCAGGGGAATATCGAAGGAGGTTCCTAACCTCGAAGAAGCTACCTAGTGAAGGCTGGAGGGCGTTCGCAACTCGCCTGCAGAGTTATTTTAATTGCTACGTCGAAGAAAGGGGTGTCAACACATTTGAAGGGCTAGTTGAGTTGCTAGTAGCAGCCCAGCTTAAGAACACGCTATCTGAAGAGGCTCTCCGATACGTAACTTTGCAGGAGGGTGAGGGGTGGAAGAAAACGCCAACATTGGCGGCGCTGCTGCAAACGTTCGAGGAGGCGCGGGGCAAAGACAGCGCGGTGAAAAAGCCCGAGCAGAGAACGGAGGAGAGCTCGCATACACGAGAGGGAAAGAGAGACCCAGACCGACTCACACGCGATTCGGGAGGCACGCAGCGGACAGACACAAGGCAATGGTATAGAGGGTGCTTCTCGTGCGGCTCAATGGGACACAAGAAGGCCGACTGCCCACACAACTCGAGGGGAGCGGCACCCAACGCCAAAGGGGACAGCCTCTCCGCACGTGTGGCAACACAGGAAGGGGTCGCCGCACAAAGCGAACTAAGACCGGTAACGCTGGCGTGTCAGGATAGGCGTATTAACGCAATTTTGGACACAGGTGCCGAAATAACGGTCGTGCGAGAGAGCATGGTTCCTCCGGATTTGATTAAACCGTATGGATCCATTGAGTTAGTGTCAGCTTTTGGCGAGAAAGTGCAGGCTAAACTCGCAGTCGTGCCCCTTATAATAAACCGTGACTTGGGCATTTTCTCGGACATACGAGAGGCGGTGCCAGTAGTATGTGCCCTGACCGACAAACTAGTGTCGAAGACAGACTGCTTGCTGTCAGAAGAAGCCTGGGAGTCCCTGAGGGAAGAGTGGGACGTGAAAGGCGTGGGAGCAACAGATAACCGCCAGGTCAGAGACTACAGGGGGGTCGAACAGGCAGAGCAAGCGTCGGTCGAACCGGACGTAGAGCCAGTCAAAGAGATCGCAACGCCCCACGCTGGAGTGCACATCGTCACCGGGAAAGAGAGTGAAAGCGATTTGCATGACACGGAGAAAACAGATGACAGCGTAACAGGGGAAAGCAGTGCTACGGCAGTTTTCAAAAAGGAGCAACGGAGTGATGTTACTTTGCGAGAATGCTGGGAAAACGCCAGGGTCGGGAAAGCAGGCATGACGGAGGTAGATCGGCTACTCTACCACAAGGATAAATTGCTGGGGAAACCAGTAATGCAGTTGGTGCTCCCCGAGTCCCGGCGGGAGGAGGTCCTTAAGTTAGCCCATGAGTCAAACTGGGGAGGCCACCTTGGGTTGAGAAAAACCAAGGCACGAATCAAGTACAGCTTTTATTGGCCAGGGATTGAGGGAGATGTGCGGAGATATTGCGACAGCTGCCATGGGTGTCAGACGAGGTCCGATCGCCGCCAGACGGACAGGGTGCCGATAGAACCCTTAGCGAGGCCGCGATATCCGTTTGAGCAGGTTAACGTCGACTTTATCGGCCCACTGGATCCACCCTCAGGGAGGGGGCATCGGTACGCATTGTGCATCATCGACTTGTGCACACGCTGGCCCGAGGTGGTGTGCTTGCGCTCCCTCAGCGCAAAATCTACCTGTGACGCCCTCCTGACGGTTTTCAGCCGAACAGGGATACCCGAGGTCGTCGCTTCCGTCTGCGGGACGAACTTCACGGCTGAACTCACAAAGGAATTTTTGAAGAGGTTAGGCTGCTCCCCGAGGTTTTCTACTCCGGGTCACCCCGAGAGCAATGGAGCTGTAGAGCGCTGGAACAGAACGTTCAAAAACATGCTGTACCATATAATCCAGGACGAAGGAAGAGAATGGGACAAATTTGTACCGTTCCTTTTATGGGCGTACCGCGAAGTGCCGCACGACACGACAGGAATAGCGCCGTTCCAAATGTTGTATGGGCGTGAGCCAACCGGCCCGTTAGCCGTGTTAAAGCGCGGCTGGGAAGGGCAGATGAGTGTACCAGCGACACTGGGACCGTCCCCATCACAGTATATACAAGAGCTGAAGGCGCGTTTGGAGCATGCGGCGGAGGTAGCAGAGTTGATAAGCTCAAAGCAGCAGAACGCGTACGCGACCCAGCACAACCGAAGGGCGAAGAGCAAAGCCTTTGACATAGGCGACAGCGTACTGGTGTTTGACGATCAGCGCCCAGGAAAGATGTTTCCACAGTGGAAGGGGCCGGGAAGTGTTGTCGGAAAGTTTCGCGAACACTCATACTACGTGGAGATACCAGAAGGAGGTAGGAAGCTGGTTCACGCCAGCAAGCTGCGGTCGTATCAGAGGCGAGCAATGACGGTCGGGGTGATCTTCGATGAGGACCGGGCGTTCGGGGAAATAGAATATGTACCTAGACCTAGGCCGACACGAGAGGCGGTATCGATCCTCCCAGAGGACATGACGGCTCACCTGAAGCCGGAAGAGCGCAGCCTAATTCGCAAAATGTTCAGAGAACACCGAGGCCTATTCCATGACAGGCTAGGGGTAGCTAAAGTAGCGGAGCACAGGATTCTCCTGGAGGAGGGCTTCACCCCGAAGTCGGGCTACCCGTACCGAACACCCGCAAGCTTGAAAGGCGAAGTGGGCAAGCAGGTGGACGAGCTGCTCGATATGGATCTTATATACCCCTGCGAAAGCCCCCATGCTCACCCGGTTGTATGCGTCACCAAAAAGGACGGGTCGATAAGAATGTGTGTAGACTTCAGGAAGCTCAATGCAGGGACAGTGGCTGACGCTTACCCAATGGCATTGCAGCAAGAGCTCGTCATGAGCGTAGGAAGTGCGAATTACATCACTCTACTCGACCTTAGGAGAGGGTATTGGCAGGTGCCGCTAGCGCGATCAGCTCAGCTCCTCACCGCTTTTGTCTGCCACCGGGGGCAGTTTGCGTGGAGAGTGATGCCGTTTGGGCTGAAAAACGCAGCTCAGACATTTCAACGAGCCATGAACGAGCTCCTACTCCCGCACTCTGCCTACGCGTGCGCGTACCTTGACGACATTGCGGTGTTCAGCGAAACGCTGACCGATCACGTGCGACACTTGCATGCCGTCTTCGCGACGTTGCAGAGAGCGAACTTGAAAGTAAAGCTCGAGAAGTGCCAAGTGGCAAGAGGGTCCATCCGGTACTTGGGACACGTAGTAGGCTCGGGGAACCACGCGCCCGACCCTGACAAATTGTCCGCAATTAGGGGGCTGAAAGCACCAGAAACCAAGAAAGAGCTCCGTAGTGTGCTCGGGCTGTGCGGTTATTACCGAGGATACGTGCCTAACTACGCGGAGGTGGCAGCGCCGTTGACGGAGCTGACAGGGAAAAAGATTCCTAGCAAAATTCCGTGGCCAGCCGAAGCTGAAAGAGCCTTTCAGAGACTCAAGGCGGCACTCTGCGAAGCCACAGCGCTCGGTACGCCAGATATCGACAAGCCGTTTTGGCTGCACACGGACGCCTCAGCGGTTGCGGCGGGAGCCTGTCTCTCACAGCGTGCTGCGGATGGCTCCGAGCGACCGATCGCGTTCGCGAGTCACAGATTCTCTCCAACGCAGGCGCGATGGTCAACCATCGAGAGAGAAGCATTCGCGGTGATCTGGGGGCTGGGAAAGTTCGACCTCTGGCTGTTTGGCGCCCAGGTTATGGTGGTGTCGGACCACAACCCCCTCTCCTTTCTCACCCTGAACGTGCCACAGGGAGCAAAGCTAACGCGCTGGGCGCTCGCTTTGCAGCGATACAATGTGGTGGTTCAGCACCGAAAAGGGAACGCACACCGTAACGCCGACGCACTGTCTAGGTTGCCGAACCAGAACTGGGAAACAGACAGCGGTGGTCGCGACGGGGAGAAGGGTGGAGAGGACACGATTCCTAGAAGACAAGTGCAGTGACACTTCCATGGGACGCAACTGCAGCAGACTCAACATGTGCACGGTGCGCGTAGGAGTGCAACAGTGTAGGGTGTATGCATGTGTAGAACTGAAGTTACAGTGTTTCCCTCAAGTGCGTGTTTGGCGCGTTTTGTTCGCGCTACACGAGTGTTGTTGCGCGTCTGCACGCAGTAATAAGGCGCCTATGTAGCATGGCGTATTTGTTTTTGTTTTGTTCTCGCTACAAAGTGTTTTCAGCGCCGGCGCGCCGTAATTAGGCAAGCGCGCCCCAGTACGCGTTATCCCTCCCCAGGGCATGTACGGTCAACCGTCGATTCTTTGGTTGGGTTTATTCTCAAAGGAAGTCGTGGGACCCCTTGGAGAATTTTAGGGGGGGCGTGTAAAGATGTCGACGGTTCCGCACAGAATCGGGAAGGCCGTTCACCCGGGCAGGACGGCAACCAGACCCCCGGGAATTTCTCGCGGCGCACGGAAACCGGGAGGGACACGCGTGAGCCGCTCGCACGTGGGAATGCGTGACTCATCGCAAGCAGTGGTGTCGGCTGCCCGCGGCAACCAGTTCAGGAGGCCAAGGGACCACGTCCCGCCGGCCTGTCCGCACCCTTCATTTTCCGAGAAACACGCAGCCGATGAGGGCGACGGCCTGGTGGGGAATGCGAGGGGGACAGGTCAAAGAGTACCCCACGGGGGGCGAGGGGTATTTTCGTCTTGTATATTTCTGTGCGCTCTTGCCACATAGAGGGAGTGAGTGTACGTGTCCATCATATTGGTGGTGTGTCATGATTGGATGTTTTCTGCATGTGGGCTGGACTCTCCGTGTTCTAAAAACGGAGCGCGAGAGTCCGGCCGGCCGTTCTGATTTACGGTGCGGTGCGTGCACCATCGGCTTTGCCGAGGAAGTCCGTCCCAATGTTTTCCGCTTTTGACTGCAATGTACAAATGTAAATAAGTGTACATAAATATTCCTTGCGTTACTTCAACTTCGTCTTCGAGGCCCCATTTGTCTGCAATGAGGAGATCGGCTACCCGGAAGACCGCAAAGCCACCCCAACCTCCAGTTGGCGTGCGAGGCGGAACTCCAACCAACAATTACTGCCAGTAAAGAACAAACGCCAGAATACACATTTACAGACACTAAAAAACACCATCAAGCTCTTCCTACCTTCTAATTCATGCTCATATATAAAATCATCATGATAGAAACGCGAGGAACAGAATAAACATTTGTGTTAAATTACGGCTGTTGTAATAAGCCACAATCGCCACATAAACCAGTAAGATCTCACCACTCTTTTTTGGTGCCGCTCAAAGTTCAAAGTGCCCCTAATTTGAAGTAGTTTTCGGTCCTCTTCGAGTAATAATTGGCGACATTTTACAATATATGCACCTTATTACATAAAGAAAAGTAACATTCCTGCTTCAGTGCAAACTTTACACCAAAGCTTGTTTGTGATTTTTGATTACTTCAACGAATTCTTACTATTATTATCGGCTACACTCACCGTGTAGTCTTCTTTGTGTTTTATTTGTAGAACGTTTCAAATTTAAGTAGGTCTTTATGTAAACCATTTCTTGGCTTGAAGTGATATTTTTTTTTTTCTTTGCTTTTTCAGAGTGAAGTTTCCTCGCTCCCTGGATGCAGTTGTCCATTTATGCAGTTGGTGTGCAATCATACGGCCAGCTTTTTTTCGAACACCCTCACTAGTTACACGGGTGCACTTGCTTTTCTCCGTATTCGTGGATGTTTAATGTGCAATGCCTCACGAGGGTCAGAGAGGTTTGCGAGTTTTAAGTATGAGTTAGGGTTTGCAAGTGGCTAACGGTGTGTAAAGACCTGAGACCAAAATAATTTTTATTGAATCAGTCATCCTTTTGCTTTTTATGGCTGTTAAATTACTATAGATATTTTAAAAATTTGAATACTAGCCCATGTTATGGTTTACGTTGTATTTTTCACTTAGATTATTTTGGTGGAAATTTTAACTTTTCTTTTTTTTTCGTCATTACTGAAAAATAAATGTGCATTGAGGATGTTACAACATTTCATTCGTGCATTAAAATTTCTGCCTATAAAATCGGAAGGTACAATTTGTGCATAAATAGCAATGGAGAACATATTTATGGTTTTATTTATAACGGCAGCCTATTATAGGCCAATGCGAAAAAACACGCCTCACAAGATTCAATACTCCTGTGGCTATCGTACACCCCCCGAGACAAGACTTGAGAGCTAAGGGGAGAATGTAGAGACCATACCGGTCAGCGTTTTAATCAAACATCGATGGAAGCAAGTGAAGGGGATGAACGAGGAGGAGGATAAATTTTATTGACAGCATCGTAATGTGGTGTGGGGCCCTCAGTCCAAGACTCCATTGGAGAACCCTGCCGCCGCGGCTCTTTCCACCAGTCGTAGTTGGGAATCGCGACCGGAGCTGAACATTGGTGCGCTCAAGGGCACACCATACAGCGATGTTGATGCCAGCTAAGGAAGATTGCCCGAAGACCAATAAAGGTTCTCGCTCGACGCAGCATCCCGATGGCGGTCAATTCAGATAGAGCCGTAATATTCTCGAAGGGATTCTACATCTTGCGAGCCACCGACGCTGTGATGGGAGTGTGTTTCTAAAAAGAGCCCACGATGAAGAGGCAGCTTTGTGGCAAATCCATACTTAGTCAGTTTCTTTTGGCAGCTATAACCAATGGCACGATACGGAGCAGCGTAATGCTACCACAAAGCTGTTACCACCGATGTCGAGCCCCCATTTCGAGAACATGTCTTATAGGGGCGCGAAACAAAACGCGATGTGGAGTGGTTCTCTGAGGATAGCATCTTGAGGAAACCTTATCCTTCCAAGTCCTGCATTCAATTATCCTCGGTCTTTCAATTTTATCAGTCGTCAGAAGCCCAATGAATATTCTCTCATGCCAAAGGTTGCATATTAATGGATACCGTCTCGTAACTACACGGTGGATTCCAAGCAGACATGGCGATGCCGTGAAGTCCGCGGGATTCGAGGTTGATAGCTTAAGCGCAGACCTCTGTTAACTCATTTCCTTTGTTATTTAGTGTGGCTGCACGGGCAATATATTCGCTTGGTTTGGGGAGATGTGCAAAGACGTGATCCATGAGGGTCCTCTCCACCACTACGCGGAATGCATAGGTGACTGGTTTCTTGTTCTCATCGTTAGGTGTTCATCCGAGTTGTAGGTTCCCAGGAAAAGTCCTGATCGGGCTTCTAACCCAACCGAACGGGTCTTCGCTCTGCTACGTCTAACTTGCCATCTACGTCACTTTCCTGCTTCCGGGGAGGAGGGGGTTAGTAACTTGCGCCGACAAAATGAGCGTTCTTTTCTGGCTCTCCTAGACAGTGACCTTCCCTTGAAGAGTGTGCCGGCAATTGAGTGACAATGGCCTCCAATTCCCAGAATCCTTCAAAAGCGGAAATTACTTCAGCCGAGCTGGCACGTAGAACCACGACGGCCGTCTGGGTCTGTTTTTTTCTCCACTTGGTATATGTACATGAACCGTCTAGGCTAAAAGTATTTCGGCGGCTTTCATTAGGGGTTCAAAAAACTTAACGTTGCTCCCAACCATGTCCGAGTAGAATTCGGATGCTATGGAAATTTAGAGGGCTTTGTACCATTCTTAGAGACATGGTATGCCTACCGCGTCGACCGAAAGTGATTCTAAGGCATTGAGCATCGCCTTTGTGGGGGAGAAGTATCCACTGGTTAAAGATTGAGTTCTGCTCCAGTGCTTGCGGGCTGAGTGTTGTGTTTTTTCGGTAAGGTCATGCAGATGATCTGGAACCTTTCTGATAGTTTGGTTTGTTTCTTTCTTCCCGACGACTCCTATAGTCATGTACTCTTCTTCAAGGTCCATGGTTCTTCAAAAAACAAAGGTCACCACACGTATATACACGTGGCATTACCCCTGAACTATGCTGGCACCGTCATGTTGACTACATAAATGCTATTGCGTGTAGATGCCTTGGTGTATCGCGTAGCAACAAGGAAGTGCATTCCTTAAGAAGGAAGGAATTTGCTTTACTAGAATACATAAGACCAATGCAGAAATTGGCTCTTACCATATGGGACCCCTACACTGTGACAGATATAATAAAACTAGAAAGTGCAAAAAGCTTTCCACCCCGTTTAGTACTTCCAATTTGTACTCATTATTTTAGCCCATCCCAAACGAAGAAAAACTAAGGAAACATTCAGGTTAAAGTTTTTGCCCAATATTTATTTTGAAAACGTCCTCAATCACGATAGCTAAACACAAGCACCAGATGAAACTTCTGAAAGGCGCGATCACCCACTTAAGATAACGACTACCGATGTGGAAATGAACATCTTAAGATGTGTTTTTTCTTAAAGAATTTCGTTAATGCAACAGATATCCTCGTTATGTCGTATAGCTATCTTGAAAGCATGCCTTTGCTCCAGCTGTGTAATTGCAATTGCGTTTCGTTTTTTATTTGCATTGCTACTTGCGCCATCTGAACGATATCGTTTCGCTTTGCGCATACACGATTATGCTTTGCTTACCTTTTTTCGGTTATGGCTATGGTTGTTTTGTGTAGAATAACGTTGCAAACTTTTGGTTTTTTGGTTTACGTCAGTGATAAGCCCTGAACTTCAATAGTTCTCTCCATGAGTTCTTTTAAGTGCAATGCACTTCTTAAGCGGCCCTGATTCTGCGTCCACCGGCGATGTCTGCGCACGTGGAGATGGGCGCGCGCAGCCTGGCCGCTGACATGGCACATACCCACGTGGGGGATTGGCCAGGAATCTCCTCGTCTTCCTTGGCAACGGGGGGAGATGGGCGCGCGCTGCCTGGCCGCTGACATGGCACATACCCACGTGGGGGATTGGCCAAGAACCGGGCGTGAGAAGGGCTAATGCACCTGCTTAAAGGAGTACTGACACGAAATTTCAAAGCTGAGATCCGCTCTAGCAATCAAGTACAACGACAACACAAATAGGTGTCTGTGAATAAATGCATCTTTCTTTCTTTGTAGTTGTGCGTGTGTGTCTGATCTCTCTTTCGCGAACATTACCGAACCGCGCAAATTCAACTCGTGCATTCGCACTTTCACATTCTTTCCCTCGGGGAAATGCGGGGAATTTTGTGAACTGGTTTCATTTGTTCATTTGTCAATGATATATGTATCCCCCCCCCCCTTTAATGTAATGCCGAACCAGAAATGCGGGTACTGTGAAGATTAAGTAAATTGTAAAAAGAAGAATTAACATGGCACAACAGTGAATAGTTGATGCCGAAGCGTCATCCGCCCAATCGGGTATGCTCCGAGGATTATCGTGAAGACAACGAAGGACCAACTTGGACGTTCGTGCCAACCAGCGCATTCTGGCGGTACCTGCACTCGGCCCCGTTGCCTTGCGCTTTCGCCTTTATTTAAACACCTACGACCACCTACAGCCGTGACTACTATTCCTCTTTAAAAATAAAAAATAAATCAATAAATAAATAAATAAATACACCACATTTAGTGGCTTCGGTAGTCAAGAAGCTCTCCTGGCTTCCCGCGTCTAATATCTCTGCATCTTTCGGAAGTACGGGAGCCGGAAGCCTGAATGATCAGCGTTTGAAGGAAGACTGCGCTGGCAGCTTGTACGGAGAGGAGTGGTATCGTGACTGAAGTAACGCGTCCTTTTTAAGACTATTCGTGTCTGTCTTGCAAGTTAAGTGAACGTGTCGTCGTTTCCAACGCGGAAAAGCAATTTTTCTTTCTGCCGTTTAGTAATGTGTCCTGGTGTCGAACAACGGCAACAGCGTCCGTATTTGGTAAGACGAGGATTTTTTTAAATGCATAGCATTTTAGTAACTCACAAT
The DNA here is from genome assembly GCF_048455015.1 of Haemaphysalis longicornis. Lineage (NCBI taxonomy): Eukaryota > Metazoa > Arthropoda > Arachnida > Ixodida > Ixodidae > Haemaphysalis > Haemaphysalis longicornis. The sequence goes on along the minus strand of NW_027526233.1, from coordinate 30,615,496 downwards.
GTCACGCGGCGTTGGCGTGCCTTGTCGTAGTCCGCATGCGCGTCTTGTCGTAGTCCGCAGGCGCGCCTTGTCGTAGTCCGCAGGCGCGCCTTGTCTTAGCCCGCAGCCAGGAAGAAATAACAGTTTCCGGCGCCCGGTTTCGAACCCATGACGGCGCGGGCGGAACACGGAAGGTGCCCGGCGCACTACCGACCGAGCCACGAAACCGACACAGATTTCGATGCACCGAAAGCGCCTTATATCCTTCACTCATTTCTCGTTTGTTTCGAAAGCGCCACAAGTTGTCCCGCGCCTCCAAAAGATGGCGACACGGGTCCCGCGAACGAGAGATACGACTTGCCGGCGCACCCCCTCGGAAATGCTGTGCATTTGATCGTGCCCCTCGCGAGGGGGATGTCTTTTTTTCTTTCCAATGGGTAGCCATACTTCACTTATTTTCTTGCAAATTAGGAAGCGTCTTTAGAGATAAGGAGAAAAATAAAAATAGGTATGCTCGAATCTTTCGTGCCTCAACCTATATACGAGCTTTTGTGGCCGTTGTTGCGCTGCACTTCCAAAGTTATGACGAGCGAAGAAGGAGCATAAGATTCGAGAGGACGTCTTTTCATTTAGTACACCGAGGCGGGCTTCATCCGGAGCCAAAAGAAATTTTAATCTCCAAAAATTTTGAGGGCCATAATATTTCCGTGGGTGAAGCGACGTATTGTTTAACGTTGTGGGACCTCGTTACTTTTTTACTTCAATAAATGTTTCAGCACCGCCACTACCAAATGCGGAAGGTCGTCGGCAAGAATATCACGTATCAGTACGGAATGACTGCTCGGACGACTTGGGCCAGAAGTTGTGTCTTTCTTGGGTTTTTGCATACTCTTTTTTTCTGTAGAACATGAAGTTAGCGGCTTGAATGAGGGCAAAGAGGGTGCTTTTCGTGTTGTCAATGAAACACTAGATTCATTTCTTGCGACCTCTAGATGAGGTTACGGCGTCTAAGAGGGCGAAAAAAAAGTCCCGTGCCATTTTGACTGGGACGGGGATGGGGCAAAGCATGCCGTGTTTAAAATGAAACCGTTGGGGTAGATCAAACCATTGAGATGGAGGTATACAGCTTAGCTGTAAAAGTCTGTTGTCTTTGAAGCACGAAGTTTTCTAGCGCGAGGCGTAAATGAGAATTACGTTGCTTTCTATTACGCGATATGTTTGAATGAGTTTGGTAAACGAGATTCCGGTGTCTTAGTAGCGTTACTTCATAATACGATGATTACGACGATCACCATGACAGGAGACTAGCCCCATCTCTTAAGAGGCTTCGCCCATAAATTTTAAACATTGAAATACTACTATACCAAATACTAAATAAATACTAAAATTGAAATACATACAACTGTAATTTCACGTGTTCACAAGATACATAAAATAAATAAAAAAAAAAATACGCCCTATAAAAGGAAACCTCACATAACAAGAGTTTCAGATGAAATTTTATTAGACTTGTATTACAGCTCAGTGGCCTGTTTAAAATTTCTCGTTTTTTTACAGGTATCAGTACTTAGTTTCTTATATATTTTTGTTCCACAGAACCCCATCAGGTGTGCATCTTATGCCTTGCTACATTCGTTTAATTAGCTAAATGCGACCCCAGAATGTCGCCGCACACGACAACTCACAAACACAGGGTGTATAAACGTACGTAAGAAAACCGGATGGAAACAACATGCTGCCAACCTTTAAGCATTTAGGAACGTCCACACTGCTGATGTAGTGCACCATGCGTTGATAAAACTGTCTGCGTTTGATAGCTTCTTTATTCGACTTTGTTTTCATGGTTAACTTTCATTTCTTTCAACTTAGGGCTCATTATGAGTAGCTGACGCTTACAAAACGGCCTAGAATAGTGTGATAGTTTTAACTACCTGCCTTACGGGGGTGAAGTCAAGTCAAATCAAGTCAAGTCGTTTTTTTTTCCAACAATTTTTGTTGGGGGTACCGCAGGCAAAAGGAGGTCATAAGCCACTTGAAAGTGTTTGGGTGCCCGTACAGGCAGCAATACATCTGAAGTTACAGAAACATGGAAGTGATTCTCGATGAAATTACAAAGAGGATCTCACAATGCACATTAGAGCGAAAATATTTACAAATACAGTAACACAATTTTTGAAAGTTTGTGCGGGAAAATAAACGGTCCCATGTCAAAACTACTGCAAGTTACAAACACTTCTGCAGCAGGACGTTCACATGTGTGATAGGACTGCAAGAACAAATTGGCAGAGAACATGAAATATTCGAGGTTCCATCGATGGCGTGTAATGCGCCGACAACAATAAAGATACCAGAATCAACAAAGGTGAACTATACAGCAAACGTTGTAACAGATACAACGAGTTATGAATGAAATAATCGCGCAATTCCCTTCCAGAAAGTGTGTTAGCGCGACTGCCCCTCTCTTCCAAGCTATTCAGAATGACAGACATTCGGTGTGTTAAACGTTCTGGAAAATAATTTTGAGCCGGCGGGGAACAAGCCACATGTCAGGAGGGCGGATGCGCCGATCGCTCCCTTGAAGTGTTCGATAAGGCAGATGTTCCAAAAACCTTGCAAATTTTTATTTAAAAAATGTAAGAATAAAGTAACCTGAAATCAAAGGAATATTTTGCACTGATAATCTGATATTTTCTAAACACGAAAGCAGTTCTGTGCGAACACGCTATGCTAGCTATAAAGCCGAATCCTTTGGTCTGTAGCAAATTAATAGAATAAAATTGAAATAGTAGTGCTACCCCAAACAATAGTGCAGTAGTTTAAGTGGGAAAAGAATAAAGCATGGTATAATTCTAGCTGAACTTTCATCGGGAAGAAATGTCGAGATCCAAATAATCCAGCTACTGACGCTTGCAAGGACTGGCTAAGGGGTGCTACATGGCAAGACCAGGACCAGGTAGTAGAGAAAGTCCCCTTCAGAATTGTATGCCTGTTGACAATTTCGATGGCCACGTTGCATAATTTAAGGTCACTATAGTTCTGCGCATTCTTCTTTTTAGCGTTGAACAAAATGGCCTTCGACTTGCAATAATTTTTGAAGCGCTGCAATCGGACCACTTTGAAAGCTTATTAAGAACTTGTTCCGCTTTTAGGGCTACGTCTTGAATGTCGGGTCCGGAAACCAGCATCGTTGTGTCATCGGCGTCAGCTAGAAAGTTGGTGTTTTTGTCCATTTCAACAATGTCATTGAGATGTAAATTGAAAAGAAACGGCCCTCTTACACGTCGCAGAGGTACGCCGGTGCAGTTGGACAGAAACTAGGAAATACTGCCCCCTACAGCGACACGCTGTCTTTTATCACCTAGGTACGACTGGGGTAGCGAGAACGCTACTCTACAAACACCATAGGAACAAAGTTTACATGCAACAAAAGTCTCAATTAGGACGATTGTTTGCCTTGTTAAAACATATATATACCGATAGTGCGAGCCTATTAGATTTTATATTTTCTCTAGCCTTTTCTTCAAGTTTTCATAATGCCGTTTAAGTAGATCTTCCTAGACGGAAGCCATTCTGCCATTCCGCTAACAAGTAGTGCTTCGTAAAAAAATAGTTGAAGCACGTCAAAACAAGTTTCTCAACACCTTTCGAGAAAACAGGGATTATCGAAAGTGGCCGATTATTGGTTGGCTCTTTTTTTTGGCTTTGGAGATAATTCATTATTTCCCTTTTTTTATTGCACAGGGAAATGATCTAGATATCAGGACTAGGTTAAAAATGGGCCCATCTCCCCGCGAGGGGGACTTGAGTAAATGCATTGCATAGGGGGTGGGTGTATTGCGTTAAAGTTTAGTGTTTGGGGGGTTGGTGCTATCACGTGTACACCACGCAGCTATCACGCCGCTAGCACGCCGCTGAGTCGCCAATGCACGCCGCTATAAGGCGCGTTCGTAGCCTTTGATTCTGTGTCGGTTTTGTGGCGCAGTGGGAAGAGCACCATGTACCTCGCGTTCCGCCCACAGGTAGTGAATGCGTTGTATGAGCAGCTTCTTGACGTAGTTTGAATGAGTCAAGGATATAAGGCGCGTTCGTAGCCTTTCATTCTGTGTCGGCTTTGTGGCGCAGTGGGTAGAGTACCATGTACCTTGCGTTCCGCCCGCAGGGTCGTGGGATCGAAACCAGGCGCCGGTAACTGTTATTTCTTTTTATAGTGTAGGGGGAGGCTGGCTGCTGCGGACGCCGACGCACGGGTGACATCGTGAGTTATACAAATGCTCTGCATTTAAAATGTATTCTAGCTGTGTTACAACATTACCAATGACGTATTCCACAGGCCCAATCTCTAGCTCATTAGCGCAAGTTTATTCGGTATTTTTAATTTGCTCAATGAAACAGTCATCCCGTTCATGACCATTGGCCGCATGAAGATCGTGTTGGTTGCCTTACGCGGATCTGAAACTGCGCTTGCCGGCTCGTTATGCGTTCTTGGATGTTCACAGGTAATGCTAAACCGTATAGATTGTCATTGTTTATTGGTAATTGGAGATTCTTGTCTTTTTCGTTTTTGCGTTGTAGAAAGTTATTAATAATCTTCCAACGCTGAGACGATGCTGTTCTCTTGCATGTAAAAAAAGCTATCAAAATACGCCGATTTTGCCCTTCTATGTTGTGTGTTCAGCTTGTTACGATGTCTTTTGAATACTGCGAACTTGGCAGGATTTCGTGTGCGGAAGAAGGACTGGATAAATTTATTTTTTTTGTATTCATTTTCGTTTCACTGGCCAAACCCACTGCTTCCGAATCCGTGGTTTCTTCTTATCGCATTTTGTTAAAAATGGTTCTTTGCAGATCCTCGTAAAGATTACCCGAAATTCATTATACGCATCATCTGCACCTGCGTCGGCATAAACAAACACCTAATCAATACCTAGCTAATTTCCAAACATAAGAATCGGGCCAACGTACAAAATATTTGACGCATTTTACAAACCTCATGCCCAGGGGTACAGCGGACCAGTACCCCTAGCCTACGGCACTGTATTCCTAGACAACTTCACCGCACCGCTCAATTTTCTGGACCACGCGGCACGCGTCTTAGGAGGCCAATTAACCATCCAAGCCAGGCGTTGCTACTTCAGAGCTCACAGCTACCACCAGAAGCCGCGCATCATATCCTCGCACGTCCGAACGAATGCTACAGTTGTATCTGGTCACATGCAGTACATAACCACTACCCAACGTTAACTGAAAAGCAAGAAGCTGCGACATATCGCCGCATCCAAACAAACCGTTCCCCCCCCCTACATCCTTCTCCATGTTATCCACAGCCCCTCCTGTAGGATTGCTATCGTATGCCTTCCCTTAAACCCATCTCCACCCTACACATGAACAGCAGGAGCGCAGTGTGCCCACCAAAACTTGACATGACCAGCTCCGCATGACCAAGCTCGCTAGGCTAGAACCAGCCAAGGACTTCTATGCTAATGGACCCCTCAACGCCGTGAACCGCGTGAACTACTTTGTTACACGAAAATTTATTCTTCCCCCTCGACTGCTTCATACCAAATAATGCGCTCCTCCACGGTATAAAGTAGTTGTGAAAGAATGTAGGCTGTTTGTTTGTTAGTGGAATAATGAATATTTGGAAATTCAATTACTACGCTCAACGTTTCCTGACTTTTTCACGGAATACAGGCGCCTCATGATGTGGCAAGTGATCGAACAAAGAGGCCCATGTCGCCGAGCGGCCATCTAGGCCTTATACAGGCGCACTCACCCTCTGCATGTAGAAGACACGTTTTCCATGTTTTGCCCTTTTCTTTTCGTTTCGAGCACTTTGTTTTTTACAGGCTTAGATAATCCCGGTACATAATGTCTGCTCTTACACTAGATGCGTTAAACTACACTTTCGTGGTATCACTCTAATTGTATAAAAGCGGTACTTTGCCGCCGTGGAATTTGTGTTGGACATCTGCAGAGAAGACTTTGTATCTTTTTTAGATGAAAACGCAAGGCTCTTCGCGCGAAAAGGGATACAATAAATTTTAATCTGACTTCTAAAGAGCCTCTAGATCTAGAGTGAACCTGTCTGCGTAAGTGCGTGTTTGCTTTCCTTTAATGAACACTTGGAACTATTAGTACTGGCAGTGCAATAAAAAAAAGAAAACCTGACTGGCAGTTCAATAAAAGATAGGAAAACCTAAGTGAGAAGACTTGTCGTAAACCAGCGCGACAGAACCGTACACGCAAAGAACGCAACGGCAGCCACTGTCGTGTGTCTTCTGCCTCGTCGTTTCGATCGCGTTGGTTCGATTCGAGATATCATTACAACCCAACTAACTAGCTCCCCTTACTGATAAAAGCGCGCAAACAGGATATCCACATGATTTTGGAGAACGAGGCTAAGTATATATACACTACCGAATAATTATGCTCGCAACAATTACGAAAATATTATCTAAGGTGTTTCAGGTGAAAGCGTTAAAAATGAATTGTTGGGTAAAAAGCTACACCGGTAAGTAATTATCCTCGTATTGTAGAACACGCGGAATACAACACAATGAACAAATTCGTATCGCGAACCATACAAAGAAAAGCGGGTAAATAGTACACTAATATAGAGCTTTATTAGGAGTTGCATTACCCGATCGTCTGCGTGGGGAAAGAAAAGGGGGGGGGGGGTTAATACTCCTTTCCACGGCAAACGACCCATGACATGATCAAAGGTTTGCCTGCTCTTTGGATGTGGACCCTGAAAGTGCTTGCAAATTTTTGTCACTATTTTTATTGTCGATGATAGAAAATCGACCACTCACTTCGCATAATGTTGGCTGAATGCTTCTCTGACACAGACCTCCTCAAACCGGTTTCGCTTGAAGGAACGTATAAGATCCGTTTTATGGCATCACAAAGCTGCGGCGATATCAGAAAAAAATGTAACATCGTTTCTAAGAATTGTTAATCTTAAGAATGGCGGGACGCCATCATGGCATCGTCATAATAACGTAACATAAAGTAAATTTGGGTTGCGTTTACGCCTAAGATCAAACTAGAGAAACAGACGTTTGGAATTACGAAATGCCTAGCGTCTACGATGTCCCCGCAACGTGTTCTTTAACGAAGTTAAAAAAAAAGACTCCAATGTTCTCTTTGAAACCTCGACAGCTTCTTGAGAGCCGCTGAACTGAGAATGTGTCACAATAAGCTGGTGCCATTATTTTCTCTCGGAAGGGAAAAGCTTTCACGGCAGCTTATAAGACGTCACGCCCATACGACATTCAAAGTCACGACAAACTACACTATGCTTAATTATTTTGTTTTCAGTTAAACATTGTGTTACTAAACACGAGTTTAAAAGAAGTGCTTCAGATGTTTCATGATGGTTATTTTAGTACACTTCTTAGGGAACGCCCCATGTGAGCCTTTGCAGATGGCTTATGTTTTTTGTTTTTGTAGCGTGAGCTACACTGGCCGAGGTTGAGCAGTTTCACGTGGCTCCTGGAGATTCGTGCTGCGCGTGCGCGAGGAACAGTGATGCCAGACGGCGCACAGAACGTTTCTCTCTGCCCGGCGTCTCTCACACAACCCGCGCGCCGAGCGACCTCACCGACCTCCGTTCCGCACGAGGCTTCCAGGTCCACTTCATGATTATGCGAGGCGTGACCGGATGTGGAAGCGATGGCTCGTGCATCGCAGCAACACCGGCGTGCGTCTGTGGAACCAGCTTAGCTCTGGGGCGACTGGTGACGCTGCGATGGAGCCGTTTGACAAATATACATGTGTCACATAATGCGTATACCGTGTGTGTGTCATTGAAGCAGCAGTAAGCATGATAGTCAAGCTAATCCTGGACAACCAGGAAAGCTAAGAAAAACCAGCTGAACCTTACCTCACCCTACGTATATCCTGGCATCGCCGAACAAAGTCACTGCTAATATTTTTCTATGGCTTGCTAAATAAATCACGCACGACCTTTTTCTTATTCGCTCATTTTAGGGCAATAAAATTCATTTGAGCTAGTGACAAACGCCCAAAAAGCAAACGTTTTAAGAAGAAAGCCCTCACTAGCCCATTTTGCTAACAACTGCCGGCATTGTTGCTAACATTGTTTTGCTAACAACTGCCGGCCGCGGTTGTTGTTGATAATTCCTGCCGCAAAGCGGGCACCGCTGCAAGGAGTGAGAAATCCTTATATGAGCCTATGTGGAACTGGACCCGGAAAAGAATTGATTGATTGATTGATTGATTGATTGATTGATTGATTGATTGATTGATTGATTGATTGATTGATTGATTGATTGATTGATTGATTGATTGATTGTGGTCTACAGCGCAGACGATTCACGGGCAATGAAGGGGCTGTAGTGGATGGCTTCGGATTAATTGCCGCCACCTGGGGATGTTTAACCTGCTCCGAAATCTGGAACACCTGGGAGTTTACGCTTTTTGCCTAAATCAGGAAAACGACACCTGCGGCCGGGAACACAAACCCGCGTCCTTGAGCTGAGCAGCACAGCGCCCAGGGAACTGAGCCACCGCGGTGGGGTTCCGCAGTGAGAATGGAGTGCTACTAACGCGCTTCATCACCACGTTACTTCACGAGAAAAACGGTTAGCCAAGCACATGCCCTGTTTACGTCATGCCCCGTGACGGGAAAATGTGACGGCAAGTTGTGGAACACGTGCACCCCCGCCACCGGTAACTCTGATTCTTAAAGGCTGAGCCACAGCCTTTACCTCCGCGCATGTAAAGTCCTTTCAAAGCCGGATGTGTCGCTCTTGTTCCTCCTCTATGCCACTTCATTGCCGCTCTCTGTAACCCTGAAAAACTTCGATGCTTCTTTTTAGGTCAGCTGCCTGCACTGTGGAGCGCTGTCATTGGACATCGCACACGTGGAGTGGGCTTACCTCTCCAATCCCGCCATCCACCGCTTCCCAGACACAAAACGAAATATGGTAGATCTGGCAAGTGACCCTCCGTGGCTTCTTTGAAGTGCAGACCTAACAAGCGTTGGTAGGAGCCGACACCACTGGGGTTCCGAACTTGGGACCTCCGCCTAATGTCTGTAAGGACCAGCCCGTCTGCGCAGCTCCTGAGTATATCAGCCATGAAAAGTTTTTAATATCACACATAAGTGGTCACCAGACTGTCTGTCGGAGGGATTCCTGGCAAAAGTCAATACAACAACAACAAAAAAAACTAGCAGGATCGAAGACGGTGAGAAGGTAAAAAAGTGCGATAAGTAATGGTAAGCGAGGCCCTAACGTTTTTGCGTGCAAAGCACGTAAGGGGACCCAATTTCGTTGATAAAACTGTTTACGCATCAGTGTTTTACACGTAGAGAGGTTTAATCGCTTTCAGCAACAGTTTTTGGTACAGACTTCAGTGCCTTGTTTTATGTTATGTTTTTATGCGTTATAGCGGTAGTTAGGATATGATGTAGAATGGAAAAGATTTATACGGAATGTTACCATAGTTTTTTGAGAAGCTGTACTCCGATTTGGACGTACGAACAGATGGCGTCCACACATGCTTGTTTTTATATGAATAGCTGCCAGGTCATAAATAGCAATACCTGGTTGGAAAAGCCACTAACGGATTTCTTGGACGTCTGAAGAGCCTCGGATAAATGTTGCTTTGTGCAACGTTCAGCCAGAGCAAGCGTGAATAGATATTTATATATCTTTTGTTCAAATACAGTGTTTAAAATCCATGTCAATAAGGGTCGAATAAATGACGACTAATTAAGCTAACGCACTTACTTTGTGAAAAAAGAAAGGAACGAAGGCTAAATAGATGCGAGACATGGTGCTGGGCGTCGCGTCATCTCTAGTCAGTGTTTCTCTTTTGTTTGCGCACGTGAAGTAGAGCATGAAGTGCCAACTCGCACAAACCCACGGCCTATTGAGGATAATTAAAAGAGGTGATGTCAGGAAACGCGGACTATTGCATGCACTTTTTCCCAGCCGCTCTTTCATCCTACGTTGTATTTTTTTTGCAACAGGCTCATCACGTCTTGTTTAGGTTCCCAGATAGCATACTTTAGTTATCGTTTGAATCTCCTTCATTGGTGGTGATTTCGACGTCGCGCCTTTTGTTGACAACTAAGCCGCGACAGTTTTAAACTACGGAGTAAGAAGCCTAGCGTCTCTAGTCATACAAGTGATAAGAGTGTTCTAAAAACATGCTGAACATTTACGGCTGCTTCGTACTTCACCTTCTGAGGGCTTCCTTATGCAAATTAGATCATAGGTATTACGGGGGCATTCCTCTTTCATTGGTGCTAATGAAAGCGCGGGACGTTTTGTGCTGTTGGTATAAGCACGTGCGGTAGACATGGAAAACACGTGGCCACTGTTGCCGAAGGGCAATGACGACAAAGAACTTAGATTGCTTCACCTTGGCGAGGACATTGGAGAATAAGTGACCTTCTTCGCATGCACCATTATCAGTTTTGTGTCCCCAGAAAGATCCGCAAAATGCCTTGGATTCAGCCAAAAGAATGCCGCTTTTTTGTTTCTTCTTAAAAGTAGCTTACATTAGTATCTTCTAAACGCAATCTGCGTATTACTGATAATAAAGCTGCCGCGAATATTCATCCTAATGAACGAATACCGTGCTAAGATGAAGTGCCCTTGTCACTCAAAGGCACTACTTCAAGAAGGGCATGCTGACAGGCCAGTTGGTACATTGTTAGACCAAGAAAAACAGCGCAAACGACGGCACGAAGGAAGGTAAGACAAAACCACAGGCACTACTTCAAGTCAAAGGCTGTGGCGGACCATTGGAGCAAGTGCTTCGTGCTTCGTTCGAATACTTCAACGAACGGAGTAGAAACTTGGACACGGCCCGTCACAGAAATAGCTGCACCGTCGCTTGGGTTGCCAGCTCGAATCTCCGTTCCAGTAGTGAAGTGTCCCCGATGTACACTATGCTTCAAACACAAGTCCCGAAGTGTTTGAGAAGATTTTTAGTGCGACTTGCGAAAGCAGCTATTACATTGTGCCTTCCTCGTGAAAACTTTATTGTTGCGAGAACCTAGTTGATATAAAAGCAGGATAGTTGATTGTCGCATGAGATGGGTCCTAAAGCTGCAGCTGATCAGACCTCGGGTGATATCTGTGTTCTCCAATAAAAAGAAAGCATGAGGCAACGCCTGTTTACAGATAGGTAAGTGCAGATAATATGTCAATTACAGTGTGCAATCACTGTTTCTAACGCGCTACTCTATATCACATGGTGTGGGAGTGCCAGAATAACCCAGGCATGAATTCAGTTCTTAGTCCTACACACGAGCAGTGGGAGAGTGAACTTGCAAGCTCGGACCCAAGTAGGAAGCTATGACTGTCTGATATGGTGAAGACTGCGGGTAGACCCAATGAAGTCGTTGGCTAAGGATCCGGTGCACCTACCAGCTATTTAGTGGAATAATTTTTTCACACTCGGCGCTCCGCATGAAGGTACCCACAAAAAATGTTTGTTTCCAACCCTGCTCTGACGCTGACTTCCCCTACCTGCAAACAGCCAAGTTTTCTTCGTTGTACCAGCGCTGCATTAATGGACGGGTGCCGTAGTGTAGACGCTGACCGCGCTATTACCTTCTTTGTGACCACTGACGAAACAAGCAAATTTCATTTTAACCCTTTCAGGTTTGTGCAATGCGTCCACGACTTTTGACCGCGTGGTTGACGACAACCTGCGCTGTCCTCGGCAGACGAGACGTTTATGCAACTTCAAGGACATCGTTATATTTGCTCGTAACATTGGGACCTATCGCATCTGTCCAGAGCAATATCTGCAGCATCTACCACACGGTGTCTTGAAGCTAGATCTTAAGAAGTGCCATTTTGTGGGCCGCTTACGGGTCGCAAAATGGCACTTTGGGTACGTGGTTATGAAGATTCGCGTACTCCCAGTCTGCTATGCTACCAGCTGTTACCGACTTACCAGAACCAACCACTCCGCCTCCGTCACTTAGAAAGAATGTCTGATCAACGTGTTGGCTATTTATTTATTTCCATTTCTACTTTTACAACTGTGATGCATAGGCAGACCGCTACCATTACGCCGTTTGACGACTAAAATCCATGCGCGATTAAGGAGAATACAAACCTATTAATTCGTACATTACGACAAGAAACACGGCTCGGACAACCAGGACAAAACGAGCGACTTTGTGTCCAGTCGCCTCGTTTTCTCCTCGTCTTCGCGCAGTTACCCTTTATTTGATGGATTCATCGGGTCGCGTTGCCCGCTGGGCTCGCCGCTTAAAAGACGGCGTATCCACGCGATATATAGATTTGCCGGGAAGCGCAACAATGGGGACGCCTTGTCCCGTTCACCAGTGAGCATGGGTATGGCCGAAATTTTTGTCCGCGATTCTATTCTGATATTCCAGCCACTGAGGACTTGGCGAAGCCGCACCGCACGGACACCTGTACATTGGAAATATACTTCATGTATTACTCTCTCGGGGTATTTTGTTGCTGTTTCGGTCGGGGCTGTAAGCCCCGACAAGCTGTGCACTTCGCATCCGCGATGGGTTTCTTCAACGCCACAAATACCTCCCACAAGAACGAAAGTAGTTGGTTGTATTTCCTTCTCAATAGCGGTTGACCATATGTGCTACCTTCCACAGTAAAGCGGAATATTCCCACATTTACAAGCAATTTATACACTTCGATCACTTTATAGAGCCACCAAAAGGTAAATTTGGGCCATTTGTTCAGAATCATAACTTATCTCATCACATAACATATTCTTCTCAGAACATTACTTTATCTGCGCGAAATATTTAAAAAATATTAGCTTATTTAAGACGAACTTTGTCCAATATACAAAAAGCACTAAATTACTAAATTATTAAACTCTGATCCGTCCTGTGCATGACTACAAATCTGCCGTCCCGCATGCAACCTTCAAAATCTGCGTACATTCATAAATCGAGGCCATCACTCAAAACCAATCAGATTTATGTGCAAGCGTTACGACCATTACATTTCGCCCTCCCTTGACCTATCCTCCCTGAAACGTACGACCCTACACACGCGTAGGTTCCTAGACTCAATGAAATTGCTTTACTTCTATTCATCGAGCCTACTGCATTTCTTATTATACATGCATCACAGTTGCCTAACCATGTATTTCCTGAAGCAATCGCTGCCTTAATATCAATCCTTGATGATGATGATGATGATGACGATGATGTTTGGATGTCTGTATAAGGTAGTGCTGTTATGTTTACTGTGTTTCAGAGTACAGCTGTGGTGGCCATTTCATCCGCCAGTTACTTTCCGCCAATGCCAGAGTGGCCTGGCACCGAACACGCAGTCACAACAAGGTTTGAAGAATTAGCTAGCATAATTGATTTGATGACAAGAATAATGATATGGTTTTTCGATCACTTTCCGGATGACAATGCACGGACGACGTCCAGCGAATCTATAGATGATGCATTTAGGAATATGATGTTCAACTATGTGACCTACAAGCCGAAAAATGCCATATGCCTCTTCCGTAAAAATACTTGTATTTACATTCATGGTTCCACCTACATTGAAATTGGGTCCATGAGCAGCACAAGACACCCCAGTGAACGTTTTAGACGCATCACGTTAAAGCTCTGCAGCCCTGCAATTATCCTGTAGATACATGAAATGCTGCAAAATCTTACTTCATGGTATCCTGTTCTTATTGTATTGTAAGAACGACAAGTCACATGACACAGGTCCAAGATGCCATGGTGTTATAAGATCAGTGTGAGGTGATTTGAATGCGTCTAAAAAGGAGACCTCATGAACAGTCACCTCGTACATCACTCTCTGCGAGAAGAGAAGAAATTGGTTGGTGGTTTAAAAAGAGTTAAGTTGTTGATATATCATTAAAAACCAGTTTAAAATAATGGTGATCCATAGCGCCATGCGGTATCGTATGCCTTTTCAATATCAAAAAATACTTTCATGCAATATTGGCCATGCACATAGGCATCTTTAATGTAGGACTCCAATGCAACCAACTGATTATTGGTGTATCGCCTCGACCTGAACTCTGCCTGGCAGCTCTCAAGACCATTGTACTCTAAGTACACGAGTCTCCTGTTTATCATCTTCTCAAGAAGCTTGCACCGACAGCTTGTGAGGGCGATCGGTCGATATCTGGCAGGAGAGGATGTGCCCTTCCCTTCCTTCAGGAAAGCCACTACAATAGCTTCCCTCCAAGACATCGGAAGCTGCATCGAAAGCCATATTTTGTTGTATAGGTATAGGAGTGTCTCAAGATTGTCGGGGTGTAGGGGTTGAATCATGGTGTAGGTAATCTTATCTGTGCCTGGAGCTGATGGTTTGCCCGTGCTCACTGCAGCCATCAACTCATAGAGTGTGAACTCAGAGTTGTAAGACTTTTTTCATTTGTCTTTGTCATGTAAGGGCTTTTTCTGTGCAGAAGTTTTGTGTAGCATGAACGTGCAAGTGTAGTGTTCTGAAGTGGACACGTGTTAGAAGTGTTGTGCGAGTGTGTTTGCCTGGTCTACGAGTGTGTCCCCTGTAGTACTTACAAGGGGCAGGCTGTGTGTTTTTGGTCCTTTGGATTTTCCTATTCGTGTTCAGAATGTGTGTATGTGTGTGTGTGTGTGCGCGCGCGTGTGCGTGCGTGCGTTCGTGCGTGCGTGCGTGCGTGTGTGTGTGTGCGTGCGTGCGTGTGTGTGTGCATGCGTGCGTGCGTGTGCGTGTGTGTAGGGGGGTGCGGGGGGTGTGTGTGGGTGTTTGTGTGTGTGTGTGTGTGTGTGTGTGTGTGTGTGTGTGTGTGTGTGTGTGTGTGTGTGTGTGTGTGTGTGTGTGTGTGTGTGTGTGTGTGTGTGTGTGTGTGTGTGTGTGTGCGGTTGTGTGTGTACGATTTGATAGAAGTTAGGAAGGCGCGCCAACTCTCGCTTTTCGCCTCACGACGCACCCGCTTCCCAAAAGAATTGGCCCGTTTTAAAAAAATGACATTATCTGGCTTGGGGTACCGAAGAAGGATACTCCACGCCTTGTTCTGTGCCTCTCGCGCCCGCCTACAGTCGTCATTCCACTGTGGCCTCCTCTGGTTGTGTGAGGCACCGTACGCCTGGGGAATGGACTTTTCGGCGACGTTGTAGATGTGCGCCGGGATGAGTTGGGTTGCTTCCTCGACGTGTAGCTATTTTATGGATGTGTGGTTCAGTTTAGATGTTTCTGTGAATGTAATCTAGTTTGCTTTTACTTCATTAAACGTGTTGTGAAAAAACCTACTGCTTGGGCCTCTACCTATATACATTAGCGAAGCGAACAAGTGGTCACCACCATATGAGTCCGTGCCCGCACCCCACTGAAGAAATAAAAAAAGAACTGAAGAACCAATAGTCAAGTCAAGATGTATGTATTGTGTCCTAAGTTATGGTATGTAACTGTTTTTTGTTGAAAAGACATGCTCCAGAGGATGTTAGAAACTTCTCTATCAGGAGACCACGGGCATCCATTTGGGAGGAGCCCAAAAGAGTTGTGCGCATTAAAGGTGTGCCACGAAATTTGTTGCTTGTGCATTCTTTGTTGCAAACGTTTTATATTTTGTTAGAAAGCATGATAAATGCCCACATGCACATATTCTGAGTAAAAAATTATTATCGCACGATTCATGTGAACAGGATTCGGTTTCGGTTTCTGGGTGCCGATTCAAGCAGCGACGTCACAGTGTTGCGAGGACGCTCTGCCACGTGTGTCTACCATGCGGCGCTGCGGTACGCTGCGACTTTTCCAACTTTACTGCGGCGTGTGCTCCCGCACACACGTGCTTCACCACGGAAGTAAACACGCCGACTCGTCATGTGAAGCCGCGACAGCTCCGTCACAGACTCTTTGTCTGCATCCTCGGATGCAGACAAATGAAAACCATGGATGTGCAAACCATGGAAATCCAATTGGATATGCAAACCATGCCCCTTAAAAAACCGCTAAAAAAACAAAGCTTCACCCGCCGCGAATTGAACCCGCAACGTTGACCGAACGAGTGCGACGTGCGAGACCACTGCACCACCGGACAAATAGCCTTCAGGCGCAAAATAGCTGGTGTAATAGCTGGAGACCCATCCTTCGAGTCGTACGTCGGTGTTTACTAGCTAGTTTACAGAATTCCTGGCTGTTAAACTGAAATTTCTTAAGTAGCACTTCGCATCAAGGTTTCGCGAAGCCCCCGCAATAGCTTGTCGCCATCAACTCTGCTCCTCCGCGAAAGCGCTCGAAAAATAAGTGTGCCCGGCTGCCACTGCGATTTTGCACAGTAGGGATAGTGCTTGCCGTACTTTGTTTTTACGTTTTACGTGGAAACGCCTGGCCGATATTCATCTCTTATTACCCAAATTACCCTACGTCACTCTTCGTCTGCACAAAACTGACCTTATATTTTCTACAGGCGTGCCGATCGCTCCCGCATACGCAGTTTGCAGCTCCAGGGTAGGGGATTTGCCGAAGAGCACGGCCGAAGCGTCGAACGCCAAATACGGATCGCATTACCGCTAGTGTTGCGTTGTACGAGCTTCATGGACTTTACTGAGTTTATTACTCTCCAGAAACTATCAAAATAGAGCCGCATTCATTGCGGCACAAATGTTGTCGGGGCGCAGTTTTCTCTTCTCGGTCGATTCCCGGCGACGCGTTGAGCGACCAGTCGGGCGACCGGTTTTGTTGGCGTCTTCGGTCGGCGAGTCAGTCAAACTACCACGACTTTCCATCGGCCGATGTGTTTGTGTCGCCGTCGGCGTAGTGTGACAACGCGGTCTGGGAGATGGTTTGGCGACTCGTCGTCCTCGCCGTCGTGTCGGCCTAGTGTGTCTGATACGACTACTACTACTACTACTATGTGATTCAGTAGGGTGAAAAGGAAAGGAAGTGCTTAGTGCACTGGGGATATGTCTGATACGACCAAGCGACCAAACAAGCTGTGGTAGCTGGAGTTCACGTTGACGTCGCTCGAGTCGCTAACGTGGTATGACGTCATGGTGTGACGCTAGCGATGGGTCCCGATTTCCAGAAGAGCTTTTAGGTACTTTTTAGAAGCGAATTAAAATATATATTAAGCGCTTGCTGTACCCGGCACTTCGTGTTGAGGGTCCTTGCATACAGAGAAAGCCTACAGCGAGCTTTTTACAGATTAAATTTTGGTGGCACAACACCTTTAAGGTCGCCTGTGAGGACATATGGTTCAGGTAGCTGGTCAACCAGTGCCTCAAAATCAGAGCTCAGAAGTACAAAATCAGGAGGGATGTATGTAAAGTATACCGTTATTAACCTATTAAATATTATCGTACAGATTGCTACAGCCCTCAAGGACCGTGTTAAAAGAGAGAGGGTGGCATGCTAATGATTTCCAGGCGACAATCCAGAAGACTGTGTGAAGCCAATCCTGTCCTTTCTGAATACCATGTACCTATTCAAGAAATATATTTGTTTGGAATTGAGGTGAGTTTTTTGGAGACATTTTATACTTGGCGGATTGGTATGCGGAAGGCCAGAGATATCAGAAGGCCCGAGAATTGCTCGAGCCGCCTCGTATCAGATAGAAGGGAAGTGACTGTGTCAGTGACACTGCGGTGGTATTGTACAAAGCCCAGGGGCGGATTTTAGATAAATTCTTGCGTTGACGCTGTGGGGATCTCTATTGCGCTTGTCGGGATGTGTGTATATATGTACTATTATGAGCAATATGAGAGGGAACACGGGAACGCCTAGAAAACACATTCAGACCCAGCTATGACTGATATGCAGCGGCCGCCGTCGGAAACAGAGTGGAAAGGGCGACGCTGTTCTTGCAACTGTTCCCATTCCCGCCGTGCGCCTTATCGGCTGCCCGCAATGCCATATTATCTGTGAAAGGACGTAAGCTGCTGCTTTGTAGAAATGCCAGCGTTGTGGGAGTGTCAACAGTAAGTGGAACAGCGCCCTGCTCTCTTATTTAGTTTTCACAGCGCCATCCGCGTATCGCTCAGAATCTGTTTCGAGGCTGTTTGCCACGCGTTCCTGTGTTCCCTTTCATATTGCTCACAATAGTACGTTGTGGTCGTTGCTACTAAACTGTTGGAAGTGTAGCGCCTGTCCGTGTCTTATTTCTTGTGTGTTGTGTATTTGCGCCACTCAGTATGTTTGTAGACCTCAACCAACACGCCCAGCAAGACGTTTTCTTGATGCAACATCTCATACACATCGTCAAGATTTTTAAGGAGGCCTATGCAGTTCCATTAGAAGATGTTTTAGGTTCGCCTTATTACATTTAGGAATGACTGGAGTATGTGTGTTTATGTGTTGTCTGTCGGTACTTGTACTGTCGGAAGGGGCTTTTTGGACCTCTCTTTTGGCTTGGACGTCGGAGACCGCTTCTTGCGCTGCGTTGAAGACAGGAACAGCCCGACGCCCATCTCCTCGTCAGATGTCACAGAGGTGAATGACGGACCGGGCCCCCCACACTCGGGTCCCCGTTGGGGGTCCTTCGTTTGACCCGCCACCACCGAGGCCGTCGGGGGTGCCAGATGTGGCATGGGCGGTGCGGTGGTGGTGGGAGCCGATGCGGGGCCACCGGGGTCCGTTCCCTCGCACCCTCCAACACACCGGAGGACGGGGAGTACAGGACAGAGCGGCACCAGTCCGACGGAACCGGTTGGCACCGAAACCGGTGCTGCCTCAACAAGCGGTGTGGGGACGAGATGGGCTGCCTGAGGCAACCGAGCGGGGTCGGCGGAGGGACCAACTCAGACTCGCTGAACTGGTTCCCTGTGGAAACCAGACGCCGCTCCGCCCCACGTCGAGCTGCGTCTGCGTGAGCTGCGTGAGTCAGGGTGAAATAGGCGAACCTCTTTCCCGCCTTTCCCGCGAACCTTTTTCCCGACAGTTCACACAAGAGAACGTGTTGGATAGACAGTGGTCTGAAGGATGATCCGGTGCCACGCATTTTGTACAGGTTGTTCGGTCACGACAAGAGTTAGTACCGTGGCCGAACCGCTGGCACTTAAAACAGCGCCGTGGGTTAACCTAGCAGGGTCGGTGCAGGGACCAACTCAGAGCCGCTGAACTGGGTCCCTGTGGAAACCAGACGCTCTCCGCCCCAAGGAGAGCTGCGTCGGTGTAACTTCCCAGGGAGAAATAGGCGAACCTCCTTCCCGCCTTTGGGAAGGTGCTGTTCTCAGTGACCTTGATGTTGATTGTTGATTTTTAATTGAAAGTTTTCGCATTTGCTGGAGTATGCCGCATGCGGCCCCAGACAGTTCCCACAAGAGAGGGTGTTGGATATACGGTTGTCTGTAGAATGATACGGTGCCGCGCATTTTCTACAGGTTGTTCAGCCACGGCAAGAGTTTGTACCGTGCCCGAATCCCTGACACTTAAAACAGCGCCGTGGGTTCGGGATGAAGGGACGGGTGGAGCATCGGGTTAAGCCGGCATTTATATATTGCGGGAGTGTTGAGTGGTTAAGCATCAGATGATGTGCTTGATGGGAATCTCCTTATCGTCCATGAGGATGGTGATGCGCCTCACGGCAGTGAAGTCCTGATCCTTCAAGCAAGCAAGGAGATCAGCATCCGTTTCGTTCAACATGTCTGGCTCAGATATCAGACCCTCGCAGCTGTTGAGGCTCCGGTGGGGTGTGACCCTGATGTCTAGGTGAGCAAGCCGAGTTTGAGATAGAAGCTTTGTGGCCTGCTGCTTGTCGTTTACCACGACAAGGACCTTACCAGTCCTTTGTATTTTACCGTTGTATGATGTTCCAATGCCTTCACGATATTTTCCAATTCGAAACAATGAGTGCGATGCAAGAGGTTCTGCTCGATTGAGGGATTTCATAACAACAAATGGAGAAATATTGTCCGGTTCATGTTATGGTAAGGATGGCAATCGGGGAAAAGATACATCGGTGCGGCCCCTTTTCAGGGACCGATCACGCTTGGGGGGGTTTGAAAATACCGTATGTTATAGTATACAAGCAGGGGACGGGGACTATCTTCGCTCGGGTTACCCTGATACCGAGAGAGGGGCCGGAAGTCCCTGCCAGGTAGACAGGCAGGGAGGCCATCCGCCGGCGCTTGACCTGGGATTCGACGGCCACCGTTTGAGGTTTCCACCCTTCAGCTTAAAACGCATTACGACGGCCGGTTACAGCGTGAGTATGGTGGCTTAGGGTCCGCCGTGTCGCCAATACCGTCATCAATATTACTGAAGGTGCCCCGTGAAGGGCAAACATCCAACTTTACCATTGTCGAACCAACACAATCAAATATACCTGTCAACAGCAAAGCTGTTTAGCCAATCGTTATTTTTCGCGTCCGCCGTTAAAAATACTCAAAATGTGCGAGCACGCACACGTAAGCGCCAGCCTTCCGGCGGCCACCCGGCAGCTAACACAACCAAAAAAATTGGCCGCGTATCTGCTCCTTTCGTTGCAAATGCCGTCAAAAGACGATAGTCTTTATCGGCTTTTGCTAAGTAAATGCCTCCCTTCGCTTTTCCGCTCACCTCTCATGTTGTTCCTCTTGCGTCGCGCTCCTCCCAAGGTAAAGACGCGAAAGGTTTGCTTAAATCATTTTAAATTTCCCGCGTTACACTGCTCCAAACCGGGTGACTTGATGCGGACGCTGCCGTACGGCGAAGACGCGCGTTAATCGAGGCGCCCTACTTCAGCGTTTATAGAACCGCGTTTCCCTACTCCACGTGCGTTGCAAGCAGAACGTGGAACCTACCTAGTGGAACCTTTCGTAACTGTTGCCGGTTGATTTCTTAAAATGGCCTCAGAAGCTATAGTGGCGCGGGCGACAGCAGGCGACGGCGGAGTGAATTCTTTTTCTGCAGTTGATGAAGTATTTAATTTCGCAAATTTAAGCATGTTTGATTTTTTTATAAAGGAACACTGCAAATATCACTTCTGTATTGATTTGTTGTCTCATATTTGCGTAATTTCTTGTTCTTCTTTAACAATGTTGACAAGTTTGAACATTCCACCGGACATAGACGGGTAGATTTAGCTGTGACTATATAAGACTATTGCGCAGGCATTGTTTTGCTTTGGCCGGGTGGCTGAATCGGGTCACAGACAGACAGACGGACAGACATACAGACATACAGACAGACCAAAATTTATGGGTTTAAGTAGCCGAAGAAAGACTATCGTCTTTAAAAGTGCCGAGCGCTTGTGGGTGCGTGCTGCCCGATGACCTCCCAGCGTCGCCAGTGCTCGTTTGTCAAGCCAAGCACACCAACTTATTGAGATTGGCCAAGATTTGCCAGAAAAACTCCAACGTTCACCGTAATCGTGGCTACACTTCTTCGGAACGAGGAAGGCACGTCCTTGCGTACTGTACCGTACGGTGATGTCTTAAAAGTATCACTGTAAAAAAATGAAGGAAGCTCGCCGTAATAACAGCAATGATAGAGTAAATATCATTGCCGCAGCACAGAAGAAGTAAAGCGGCTGCAATCATAAACTAAAACCGTCGTGGTGGTTGTGAAAGTTATTTACAGCTTCGCTACCTTCAATTCTTACGCGTTAGTGAGAGCTTTCTTCGTTTTTTTACCATCAACCGCTGAAGACTGGCACGGATAGCCTGGTGGTATACGTTTCCTTCCGCTGGAAACAAAACTGGTTCTACCCTTCGTAATTTGTCCTGATCGGGCTTTTAATGTTTGCTGCTGTATTTTATTGATGTTTACGTCGTTCTTTTCAATGCTCACTTCTGCCATAGCGCCAAGTGTGGGCTAAGGTATAAATAAATAAATAAACGAATAAATAAAAAAATAATAAAAATACAAAACAAACAAACAAACAAACAAATAAATAAATAAATAAATAAATAAATAAATAATTAATAAATAAAATTTGCAGCGCAGATCTCGTCCCGTGGCTTTAGTTTTATGGTGCTCATCCCTTCCCCTGCGCTGTAAAATCATGGTTTATACAACTAAATTCAGCACACACAAAAAAGTGTCATTTGGGGCTGCTTTCTGGCCTTAATTAGTCCGTTTTTGGAAAACGTCCCTGATTTAGTGCGGACCTATATTCAGCAGAAGAGAAACGCAAAGAAACTCAGATGACCGAGGCTGCAAGGATACATGCTGGAAGGGCAACTGCTGATCCCTCAGAAGGCAAGAAAAAGAAATACAACCCCTAAAATACGCAAGAAGCCGATGGCCGATTCTTAATTCAAGGAACGTGCAAACGACGCGACTGTATATTTTCTTCTAAATACATACCGCAACATGGAGGGCGGAACCACTCTCGGCACTTCAGGAAAGCCGAACCAAAGTAGTGAACTGTCAATCTGGGGGCCCAGCAAAGGACCGGACTCGAGCGCGAAAGTTGACGACGACCAATAAACAGCATAGTACAAGGGCACTACTATTCTTCAAAGTTTGCCGTGTAATGCCTTCCACAGCTCAATGCCAACTTCCCAAACATTATAATATTTTGCACCTAACGAACCTCCGCTCGTCTTTTTCCTTCATGAAACAGAATTTTCGACGGGACCTACATCTTTATAACGCATATCGACTTTAGATGAAACAAAATACAAAAACCTCAAGCAGTAACTACTACATTGCAAGCTTTTATATAAACAGTGCTTTCTCCGGAAGAAAGCTCATCGACATGTGTTTATTTCTGCATTTCTTTCAATAATACTACAATCACCCGCTTCTGTAAGATGTTTCCAAATTTATATCGTCAGTACCCTTCAACTATATTTATTTATTTGAACCGTCATCCGCTTGTTATTTCTTGCAGAATGATAACTTTGATTGTGCAGAAGCAGAGCCGCGATAGCTTAATAATAGCAGAAGCTACCTCTCAAGGTGCCAGGTCTCCAACAGTAATATTCTCAGAAAGAAGAAAATTGACAGAAGCAGGCGAGCCAGAAGAATAGCGAACAGAAGGGGTGAGACACGCCTCCCTTCCTTCGCGTAATCCCAAATCTATTACCACCGAGCGTCAGGCCTTGAGTCTCCCGTGGAGGATTCGCCGGTCGCTTCGTGTCTCGAACAGCGGTGACAAGAGTCGGGGAGGGAAATCTCATTTGCCTCCAGGTTGTGGCGGTCCCAATTTTCATGCGCCCTCACAATTGCCTCCAACTTTTCGAGGTCGACCAGGAAGGAAGCTCGGGGCCTTGTTCCGCCAATTATGGGGTTTTGGAAACTAGTACCTCACTTTCATTCAATTATCTTCAAAGGCGCTTCCCCGATGGCTTAGATGGCAAAGTTTGAGGGATTTATCTTGTTCGAAGTTGAATATAATTCGAATAATTAAGCCTTCCCTACTTATTTCCTTTAGAATTTTTTTGTCTAAAGCTGGCAAAGGTTGCTTTTATAATTAAGGCCGGCAATATAATTCCCGAAATAGGCACAGAAATATTGCCGCCCCCAATTCAAAAAGAAAAAAAGCATGGCGTGAGAAAACGATTTCGGATAGCTCGACCTTTCGATGTTTTGGACGGGAAGAAAACTTGAAGCATGTGTAATTTGACTACATTAAGGAGAGAAGCTGTTATCCTCGAGGGATTTTTTGTTACCTCAGCGTTCAAAACGGAAGTGCAATCAAATTGAATGAACGCGACAATAACTATCGTGCGCCCGAGGAGAGAAAGAAATCTCATCTCATCTGACATTATTGCAAATCATGTACGTTATGCCGCCTCATTTTGAACTTCAGTCTCTTTTTGTAGTGGATCACAGCACAGGATGTAGGGTGTCACAAAATTTTGGTTGTTTATTGCCTCTTGTTTTCACCTTGTTTTACACTTCGTGCATAAGGACACTAGCGGCATACCCAAATGTCAGTGCTCACTTTAACTTGGATTTATGTTCAGTGACTCTAAGTTTTTGTTTGAAATCTTGGAACTGCTTCTACGTGTAAGTGTTTGTTATTACGAAATAAAATTGTGTGGAAAGATGCGATTGCGGGCGCACTATTTTATTTGGTTTTGCTTAAATTTTCGCTACACAGGAGTGGAAATCGCTCGGTGCCTATACCTATTATTTACTCTTTGTGCTCTTTCGAGCTTGAACACTTTTTTGGGGCCGAAGTCCCTTAGGGGGTGAGGCTGTTTGCGCCTCCTGTCGCCGTGGTAATCGTGGACTTAAGTAGTCATGGTACTAAAACACCGGGAAACTCTTTTACACCTAGCGCTAGAATATAACTCGTACTAACAAAAAACGTGAGGACACTCGTTAACGCCCCGCGCTGGAACGCTTCGTAAGGCGTACTAAAAAACCACCGGTGCACCCGTTTACCCCTTGCGCTGGAGATCTTTGTGCTTCAAAGATAAGACCCTTTTACAACAAAGCTGTGTACCTTTACCTCAAAATGGTTTCATCTCCGTTGGCTAAAACGCGAAGGCACCAAAAATACATTTATATACTGCCTGCTTCGCCCCTCCCCAGGATTTACGTTACTGGAGATTGCCCGGGAATTTTTAATATCATCGGGCTGTATTGTGAAAGGTATTGTGAGGTGTCCCGGTTGGAAGGAGGGTAGTTTTGCCTGATTGACCATAAAATATTAGTGCAACTTGTTTTTGTGATGAGGATGATTGTTCCGTGAAGCGAAGTATTAAACATTAAAAAAATTTCAGAGGTTATCATTTAATGGACATCTGCGATGTCAGTATTGCAACTAACATCAGCTGCAAGTCTTTATTCATGAAAACATTTTCGACACAAAATAAAAAAGCACCTCTTTTAATAGTTAGCAGTATGGCGAAAAAAACATTTGGTTGGAATCGTCTGGTGCTTCTTGTCCTATGCTGCGGAGTAGAGTGCAATTGCCAGAAAGACCAGCGACGGATGTTGAAAACTGAGAAACGCTGGTACAAAACTTAAGTGTGATTATACATGCAAGATGGAACAGAAAAAAATGAGATTGGTATGCATTGCAACGGGTCTTAGAAACTTTCAAATGACGTAGGCGTTATTAAATTCCGCAGGGACATATGCTAGCAGACAATTATTAGATATTCTTTTCAGTTTCTACAATTTAGAGTCTTGTATGGCTGTTAGGTGGCTCCAAATTTGTCCTGAAGCATAGGAAAAGGCTTCACGTAGCGCGTCTAAAGAACTTGACTGTGGTTTGGGCAAGTGGGACAGAAACAACAGCATGTCGGAGGCGTTAAAATCGCTCCCGAAATCGTGTTTGAGGAATGTTTCTGTTAAATATATTCTGAAAGACATCCGATAAATGCTTTCCCTCCTTCGTTTGCCTCTGGAAGCAGTGCGAAGGCTATAATTATCGCGAACACGGTGCGGCACTGCGTGATATGATCGTGGCAGCACACATGCCCTCCGTTTCTGTTTTGCGTTTGTGGCTTTCAAATCTGTTCGTTGCTGCATCTACAGGAAAGCTGACAAATAACCGCTACTCCGGTGTAATAACGCAATTCCAGCGGTCCAAGAACGGCAAGGCCGGGAAAGAGAAAAACATTTTAGCAAGTGTCTCATTTACCTGAAAGGCATACAGGACTACTTGTTGGCTGTAATATTAGCGCAGGGTGTGCGAGTGCACTACGGTTTGCAAGCATGTAACCTAAGATTAGAAAACAACGCAAAAATGTACTTTTCGCGAGGTTACTATGACCGTTGCTTGTGATTAATGTACAGGGCACGTTGATGACGGCATAGCATTCTTCAGTAACGGGCGCGTACAGCCTCCAAGTGATTGATGATTGTGGGTTTCCGGCGCCGACCCTTGACAGGCAATGGGGTGTACAGTAGTAGAAAGCTCTGGATTATTTTTGACTACATGGGGATCTCTAACGTGCGCCGAAAACTCGAGCACCACTGCATCTACGAGTTCACTTGGCTTTTGGTTTCCTGTGAAGAACAGCTATTTGCCGAATGCACGAATCTTGCTTTCGTTCCACCCAAGCAAGCCCTTTAGTAACGATAACGCATTTTTGTATGCCTTATCGCATGCCTATTGTATGCCTTTTCGCTCGACCAATGTGCAGTTCCCGACTGCTGTGAAATACAGGGCTTCTACAAGAGGGCCACGGCCGACCCATTCGTCCTGCTATGAAAACGTTTTAGGCCATCTAAGTATCAATGAGTAATACCAAAACCATAGTAACTGCCATTAAGAAATGCCAGAAAAATTAATTTGTGCATTTCCTAAGCATGTGTGTGATCTGTATTTTATATACCTTTGTTAGTCATTCATGTTGGAATGGGGACATTTTTTACCATTACTAAGTTGTTATTTCCTGTGAGAATATAGAAACGGAATACGCGTTATTGACATGAAAACGGGAGGTTGCGTGCATTGCGTTAGACTACTAAGATGCTAGAAGAAAAGTACTCACTTCAGTCAGATGGCCTTGCGACAGCGCTGATGCTTTGAAATGTGTAGAATTCAACAGTGCCGGAGTAAGCAATTGAACAAATGAAGTGCGTAGTACTTGTCGTTTAAGATAACGATTTGAAAAAAAAATCATTTAAAGACGCTTTGGTGGATAATGTAGGACGCGTGATCTCGTCCTTCTCATTATATATTTTAACTGCGCCGATATTTCCATGTCTTGGACTTATGAACCCATGGAGCCGCCTAAACCGCCACATCCGCATTGCATTCCTTTAAGTTATTTTATTCGTAGAGGAGCCCTTCATTTCTTTGTTGGTTTGTTTGCTTGTTTGTTTGTGTGTGTTTTGTTGGTTATACGCAAGTACCTTACCCTTTGAGCATTGTTGTAGGCGGTTGTTTAAAAACAAATAGAGACAGCGAGGTACAACCAAAACAACACTCATGCGTAGCAGCTCACTAGAGAAACCTAAACACTTACAGGACAGCAATGCAAAGAACGTACGAAATTCACCAGTACAGCCAAAGCAGCAATAATACCAAACACGAAACACCACCAACCAAATAAATACAGAATGAAAAGGCAACACATCATATTGACGTGGATACATTATCAACTCAAAATGCTGTTTCCATGGTTGTTAGGAAATTACAATCCATAAACACAAGAATTTCAACAGTTCCAGTCGTTAATACGCTGGCGAAAGAAAGAGAATTAATTACATTAAATCGATGGTTATACTTCCAAATTTTATATATGTGATCTCGTCGAGAGGATATAAGAGAGATAGAGAGAGATTGCCTTTATTACATCAAGAAGACGCTACGTCAAACGCGGAAAACGGGATATAAAGGCGTCTTTAAGTACCGCTGTTTAGGCATTTGCAGTCTTACATGGCATATGTTATAAAGGAATATAGAACTTTGAGCTTTCCGTCGTGTACAAATGGGTTTTCATTCGATTGGTGGTGTAATTTTATACCACGTCATTTTAAAGTCACCATGGCCTCTTACAAACCTGACAGCCCTTGTTGGTGCCCTCTTAAACTTTCACTAGGCTACATCAGTGAAAAGGTCTGAAGGTACACAATCATACACCAAAAGTTCGCTCACATATTTAATATACAGTTTCCTTGAGTAATTGCGCACGTCGCTGAAATTTATTTGAAAGTGACTGAATAAAGCGTGAAGACTTGGTTCTAATATAGTCTACGCGACTGCTTCAATCTAATGTTGCTTGGCATGTTACCGCAGCATACTTACCTGGCCTACCTTTCATACTTGGTGGGAATTTAAGAAATAGGCCTAGACACCATCTTTTGTGTTAGTAAACTGTAAATGAAAGCGTTTAGTCAGGATTAAACTCATCTGACAATGAACAAACCAACACACAATCTTATCGAGGTGAGACTGAAATACTGTGGTGTCATCAACGCACTTCTTTGGGCAATTCAAAACACAATCATTTGCGAAGAGTATCACTGAAAAATCACTTATGCGAATCCTGAAAAGTAGCAGCCCCAAAACACACCACTAGGGCACCACGTATAACACATCAATTGGCTAAAACGTGAGGACATAGATCGGGATCATAATGGACCAGTTACACGACCTTGGACTAAAATGCTTTGGTGTTGTCTACTCCAAAGGCACAACGAATGAATGACTGCTGACAACTGAACTTTTCGCGTTATGTTAAATATGTTCCTCCATTTATCGCGCGGCCGGGAGGTTGTTAAATATATTGGTTGTCATTTAATACAACACATTGCGCTCTTTAGGGCGCCTAGGTCATCTTTTATCCAATTTATGTGTAGAATAATGAGAAATGACAACTTATGTAGCAGAACAATGCTTAAGTGGGTTGGTGGTGGGCCTGATGAAGTGTATTGGTATTTGTGGCTGCTCCCGGGATGCGGACCCATTCAATTTCGACTCCGCTGCGCTGCCCTTCACTAAAATCTGGCGTCTCACTAGTGTGGCTTAAAGCAGAAATATAGGGGCGTGGTTCAGAATGACCGGTGGCGGAGGGTAATTAATTACCCCAGAATTTCTTCAGTTTTCAAAGATCGAAAACTGGGTGCATATCGGAGTGCTTTGCTGAAACTGTCACAAAAGACAGCAGTATTTTGTTGCGGCTAGATGAATTAAAATAGTGTCCGCATTACGTTGGGGTGATAAAACGCGCCACAACACCAAAAGCTATACTGTATATCATCATCATCATCATCATCATCATCATCATCGTCATCACCAGCCTATCTACGCCCACTGCAGGGCAAAGGCCTCTCCCATTATTCGCCAATTACCTCGGTCCTGTGCCAACTGTGACCAATTTATCCCCGCAAACTTCTTGATCTCATCTGCCCATCTAACTTTCTGCCGCCCCCTGCAACGCTTGCCTTCTCTAGGGATCCACTCTGTTACCCTTAATGACCAGCGGTTATCTTGCCTTCGCATTACATGCCCTGCCCACGTCCATTTCTTCTTCTTAATTTCTACTAATATGTCTTTAACACCAGTTTGCTCCCTGACCCACTCCGCTCTCTTCTTGTCCCTTAATGTTACACCTATCATTTTCCACTCCATTGCCCGCTGAGTCGTTCTCAATTTAAGTTGAACCCTCTTAGTGAGCCTCCAAGTTTCTGCTTCGTAGGTGAGTACCGGTAAGATGCAGCTGTCATACACTTTCTTCTTCAGCGACAATGGTAGGCTGCTATTCATTATCTGATAA
>NW_027526233.1:29955996-29986335 GCF_048455015.1 Haemaphysalis longicornis | reverse complement strand
GCTTTCGTTTTCACGGGGGTCAACCTTTGCGTGCACCCGTGCTTCCGGAGTGACGGGGTTAAAATTTTTACAGCAAGTGGAGTCTCTAGCTTTGCGAGCATATAATAGTTTCTTTTTCTTGTTGCGTGGTTTGTTGTTGTTGGCTGAGCGCATTGTCAAATTCTGAAGCTCAAATTCTCGCCTTCTTGATTTGTTTTAAGAAACCGTATTTCCTCTATAGAGTAGCCGGGACATACAGGATAATGCCGAACGAGACAGTAGTTCAGAGGAGATACACATCCCACCAGTAACGACCGAAGAAGTAAGAAAGGCTTTGAAAGAAATGAAACGGGGCAAAGCACCTGGTGAGGATCAGATAACCGCACACCTCTTGAAGTATGGCGGAGAAATTGTACTTGAAAAACTGGAAAACCTGTATGCGCAATGCCTAATGACCGCAATAGTACCGGAATCTTGGATGAACGCTAACATCATCCTAATCTATAAGAAAGGCGACATGAAGGACTTGAAGAATTACAGGACGATCAGCTTACCGTCAGTCGACTACAAGGTATTTACCAAGGTAATCGCTAACCGAATCTCTGCAACCTTAGATTTCAGTCAACCTAAAGAACAAGCAGGGTTCGGTAAAGGTTATTCAACAATGAACCATATTCACACGATCAATCAGGTGATACAGAAGTGCGCTGAGTATACTGAACCCCTATATATAGCCTTCATAGAATATGAGAAAGCATTTGACTCGGTCGAAACCCTAGCAGTCATTCAGGCATTACGGAACCAGGGGATAGATGAGCATTATGTAAGAATACTAGAGGATATCTACAATGGGTCTACAGCTACCATCATCCTCCATAGGGAGAGCAGCAAAATACCTATAAGGAAGGGTGTCAGACAAGGGGACACAATCTCCCCAATGTTATTCACAGCATGCTTACAAGGAGTATTCAGAACTTGGGATTTGGAACAGGTGGGAGTAAGGGTTAATGGAGAATACCTCAGTAACCTCAGATTTGCTGATGACGTTGCCTTGCTAACTAACTCGGTGGACGAATTGCAAAGCATGCTTTCCGCACTGGGCGAACAGAGTAGAACCGTGGGCCTCAAAATTAATATGCAGAAAACTAAAGTAATGATCAATAACCTCGGGACAGCACATCAGTTTGAGATATGTGGCGAGGCAGTGGAAGTGGTAAGCGAATATATCTACTTAGGCCAAGTTGTGACCCCAGATCCCAACCATGAGGCAGAGATAATTAGAAGGATCAGAATGGGGTGGGGTGCATATGGCAGACATTCTCAGATAATGAATAGTAGCCTACCATTGTCGCTGAAGCAGAAAGTGTATGACAGCTGCATCTTACCGGTACTCACGTACGGGGCAGAGTCTTGGAGGCTCACTAAGAGGATTCAACCTAAATTGAGAACGACTCAGCGGGCAATGGAGCGGAAAATGATAGGTGTAACATTAAGGGACAAGAAGAGAGCGGAGTGGGTCAGGGAGCAAACTGGTGTTAAAGACATATTAGTAGAAATTAAGAAAAGAAATGGATGTGGGCAGGGCATGTAATGCGAAGGCAAGATAACCGCTGGTCATTGAGGGTAACAGAGTGGATCCCTAGAGAAGGCAAGCGTTGCAGGGGGCGGCAGAAAGTTAGCTGGGCAGATGAGATCAAGAAGTTTGTGGGGATAAATTGGTCACAGTTGGCACAGGACCGAGGTGATTGGAGAATAATGGGAGAGGCCTTTGCCTTGCAGTGGGCGTAAATAGGCTGGTGATGATGATGATGATGATGATTTCCTCCGTAGACACTTCAAGCCGTAAAATGTGTTCTGTCCGTCGGTCCTTCAATTCAGCAGCCGGCCAGAAGGTAAACGAATTGTGAAACTATTTTTATGTAGGCAAAAATATCCAAGGACCTAAATATGGCACCATGGTTCATAATTGTCACT
The DNA here is from genome assembly GCF_048455015.1 of Haemaphysalis longicornis. Lineage (NCBI taxonomy): Eukaryota > Metazoa > Arthropoda > Arachnida > Ixodida > Ixodidae > Haemaphysalis > Haemaphysalis longicornis. The sequence goes on along the minus strand of NW_027526233.1, from coordinate 29,984,382 downwards.
ATAGTGTTTAGCAAAAACAAAGCATTACGCATGTCCAAGGTAGAACATGAATGCATAATTTAAAAGTCGTTGCTGTAAAATTTTGTTAATTTGAACCAGAAATGGACATAGTCTGAGTTTAAGTTAACGAAAATTTGAAAAAAAAAAGCGCGCCTATCCATCCTTCTCTTCTGTTGACTTCTCTTGAATTAGCACACGTGGCTCTACAATGAGTGAAACTCGAGACCAAAGCACTTAACCACAGCCGTTATTGTTTTAAAGAGGTATTCTTTGCTAAGGGTAATTCAATGTATAATTCATGAGCGGATGTTGGTTGGTGAAGCACAGGAGCGGAAACTTTATTTGTAATATTAAGGGAAGCTCAGACGCGGTGTTAGACGATCTAACTTCTGCCCTGTCTGTGCCGCCGCCGGCGGAGGCGACGAGATCGGCGGCAGAAACGAAGAAGTGCAATGCCATGCGTTCGTGGGAGCATCCTTTGTGCAGTTCGGCAGTAGAGACAAAAAAGTGTGATGCCATGCGTTTGTAGGAGCTTCCTTTAAGTTTTATAACTTCTAGCGCGTGCTCAATGCGCACACATGACAGCGAAACGTTGCATGGGCGGAGCGTACAGCAGCGCGAGAGGTCGCGTGTTGCTATCACGTGGTATTTAGCGAGAACGCAGGGGGTAAATACGCAGATGTGCTCGGTGAGTGCACCGTCTCTCTCCCTCGTCTTCCCGTGGGCACGTAGCTTAGACAAAAGCCCTAGAGAGACGTACATCCGAACTAGGCGAGCGTGTCTGCTTCCATGAAAGTGCGTGTAGAACACCGTGCTCGTATTACGAGAGCAGTGGGTCACATTTGACACGTCAGACTCATTTAGCACATGAGTAAGGGTCTCTACACTATTCCAAGTTCCCGATCCTACGCGGCCCTTCCGTGCGCAAACGGAATAAAATCACCCAAAAGAATGATTTTCCTTTCACACTTTACATGGTTAGAAATACTTAAAAAAACTGATTCCTGTCGTTCACAGGGTTAGGGGCGTAAATGCATATTACTCTTAATTTACCACCTGAAAAAGAAAAATGACGAGGAACTACCCTGACATTGTCGCTGGGCATGACACTTTCAATTTCAAGGGAAATGGTGTTTTTTACTAAAATACAGCATCCTGCCGATGAAACGACCGAGTGACTAACACCCACACTGAAAAGATTAGTGCAGGGACGCACCATGCCATCAGTACCTCCCTCAGTCCCAATTTTGGTCTCCTGCACAGTCAAAATATCTAGTTTGTTGTCATTTATAAGGCAAATTAACTGGCACAGCTTTCCCCGAGTGTGAAGGCCTCATACGTTTAAGGTGCCTATCTGAAGTGGCCGTTCAAGTTTTACAATATCATAATTGGGTACTACTCCGAAGGTATGGCATTAGAATTCCAACAGCGCTCACATTGTTCTTTTCGTCATTACCGAGTACCGTGGACGGAGTGCATGAGGGCACGCTGCATTGCGTTCTCCAAAATGCGATGGTGCAGCTCCCGGACGGTAGTCTGGTACAGCCTTCATGATTTAGCAGGGGCACCAAACACAAATTGCTCCACCATCCGACCACAAAACCCAAACACTTTTGTCGGCTGACCGGCTCCTTTGGGCGCTGAGTCTTAACGCTGGACTTGAGCTTTGTCGTCGACCAGTCGAACAGGTATCATTTAGTGATAATTGTCTTGTCTCGTTTTTTTTAGGGGTAAGGGGAAGGGGTGCAAGAAATTTATTGGGAGTTGTAGAAAATAAATGCTAGGTTCCTAAAGGAAAGCACTTTGAATAGAGGAGTGTAGGAGATTTTCATTAAGCGCAGAAATGAAATCGAAATTGCGTGGGGAGCAAAAGTGAAAGCTTTTCAAGCAAGTCAATAAAATGAGGGCCATTTAAAGAGCGGTCTGCATCAAAACAACACAAAAGAAGCAAGGGGATACCCTCCGTCGGAATCTCAGTCGTATGTTGGAGCTAGAGTGCCAGATGCCAGGATTGTTCGGCGATGATATCGCAACCATCAAAAGTAGGCTTGAGGCGATCGTTCAGGAACGATACAGGGGGGCAACAATTACAGCACGTGCAGAAATGCTGCTGGTAGGGGACACGCCCACAAAGCGTGCTTTAAAATATAGGATGCGTCATGTGAAGGCCAACAAAATTGAACAAATAATCTGGCAGGGTGTTGCTATGCGCGAGGGCGAACTGATAGAACGAGAGTTCGCGAGGTTTTTACACAGAACTGTTCAGCCCTCCATGTCCCAAAGTAGGTGTGTTTGAGTTAGGGTTTCATTCACTGGCACTGGTGTTAGATGAAGAGGCTTAGCAAATTCTCGAAGAAGCCATTTCTTTAAAACAAGTGGAAACAGCAACTGCTGAAATAAAACGTGGGGAAGCGCCGGGCCCGGAATGCCTGGGTTCGGAGTTGTATGTACAAAAATATGGTTGCCCCTCTTTTGTTTGTTATATTCTAGGAAGCTTTCAAAAATGGTGCATAGCCAAAAACGTTCACCCACACAAACACCAGTCTTATTCCAAAAGCTGAGGATCCTTTGAAAACACAGTCTGTAACAGGATATCGACCCATTACTTTTACCACCACAGACCACAAAATAATAATGAAGATAATTGCCAAAAGACTTCAGAGTGTGATCAGTATGATCGTCAGGCCGCATCAGACATGTGGCAATAAAGGTTGTAGTATTGTTACAAATATTCACGTATCGCGAAGTGCCTTGCGGGGCTATGGCATGTTTTTTAGTAAAGTAGCCAAGCTACAAGTACATTTTGAGAAAGCCTTAGTGCGTGTCTTTTATGGTATCCTTTTTACAGTTTTGAAGCATATAAATGTTGAGAGTCCTTTTAAAGGGCGGAAAAATGGCGTATCACGATTGTTTCACGCAGCTGATAATTAACAAAACCGTTACCGAGTACATTTCGTTGTTGTCATCAGTGATGCAAGGGTGTCCTGTTTCCTCTTGTTGTTTTGTATTTTTGTAGAACCCTTCTGTTTAAAGATTATAAATAATACTTATGTACGAGGTTTTGTAGTGCATGCAGGATAAGTCAAGCTGCTAACGTATGCTGATGATGTGGACAAAGTCTGCACAGACGAACAAAGGCTGAGTAGAGCTGTCATGATAACCAAAGGATTTTGTGAGGTCACCCAAGGCTCAGTCAATTTCCAGAAGTGTGCCTGTTTTTGGACCATAAACTTTAATCAACACCGACTGTATTTGAACGCGTAAACTAAACCACCACGCCTGGGCGGTACCTCGGGGTACCGATGGAGAGTTATTTCTGCAGCAATCAGTACTGGCAAGACGAACCCCAAAGGCTGCGCGACAAAACCCACAAAGCTTGGGGGGGGGGGGCGAGCACTGTCCGTCTTCGCAAGGGCCACTCTATGCAACTTGTTTTTTCTGGCAAAAGTGTGGTTCGTGATGCAAGCTATTTTCTGTTCCCGTTTCATGTGAATAAGTTGCAGCGTATTTTTTTGGGGGGGAGGGGGCGGATTCAACATGAGAACGCGCGTGCCGAAGTTGTCTTTTTCGAAGAGTGAAGCTTGGAGGGCTCGGCCTATCGCATAAACATGTAAGAGAAATTGTTAATCGTTTTATGTTCTCCAGGGGTTCAAACGACCCTTTCTTGCGAAGTTATTTCCAAGTTGGACTTGCCAATGCTTTACCGCAGTTCACCGTTTCTTCGTGCAACAAGGAGTGGCCTACAAATAGAGAATATCTGAAACAAGTAGTTGACGCTGTAAGATTCCTTTCTGTGAGGTTTTCTTTGGATTATCTCTGAAATGGTTCCAGGAAGGGTTTGAAAAAGATCTGAAAGAAATTCTCTTTCCTGTACCTCTGTACCAAGCAGTGTACTCAGCAGGCCGAGGAAAGGCTGTTTTGTCAAGGGTGAAAGCAATGGTAATACCATCCTCTGTAAAAACCTTCCTATTTCTATACCACACGAACACACTACCTCTGAAAACATGGAGGGAAGAACGAGGTTTTTTTGTTGCTTGGACCAAGATGTGCGTCCTCTGTTAAAAACCTGAAACTACAGAACATGTGTTTATAGAGTGTTGGAATGTCGTTTTCTTCTGTGATGTCCTGATGAGAACCCTAAAGGAGTATCCGGTGATACCATATGGAATCAGGTTACTCAGTGTAAATAATGAAGACGGTGTACCGCATGATATGCTTATGCTTTTAGGATTGTATAGCATCTGGCGTTCTCAAATGGGGTTGCACCATGCCGATGTCAATACGCAAACTGTGAGCGCATATTTCAGAAAAAGTGAACAATCTGTGTTAGTTGTACAAACTGGGAAATCTTGATGGTCAAATCTTGCCAGTACTTCAAAAATTCCCATCATTTGATGTTTATAGTAGTTTCCGCCAACCAAAACATGGTAGGCACTTTTTATTACATCTTAGACTTGTAAAAATGCACAAAAAAAGGAGATAAAGAAAAGTCGGCTCGTAGCCTAATCGGTAAAACAACGGGTAGGGCTCCGTTTCTCTACTCGTTCCAGAATCGATTCCTGGTGGTGCCATTACCTTCTGATTTTTCTTGCGGAAGTGTACTGTTTGCTTATTTTATTTTTATTTATTTCTTTGCGGAAGAGTACTTATTTGTTTGCGGAACATTAAGGCAGACTCTAACGCAAACGTATTTGAGAAGCGATTCGGAGGCAAGGCGAGGGAAAAGCTTCGCTATAGGCAGGGGCAACTGCTTAGGAGGTTCACTGGTAGTTGGTACAGTGGCCATTTCGCAAATACGGGAAAGAGGGGAGTTATAGTAAGCTGCCACAGTTGGAGCCTGAATTATCGGCATATTTTAGATGTTCTCTGTAGAATCTCGGCGATCTGAAATCGAAGTGTACGGCTGTAAGTGCTTAGTAAGCTGTAAGGCTGTCTAATTCCGAAGACAGTAGTTCCTGAATGAATATGGGCCTTCAGGTGTTTTTCTATCGGAGTTGTGTTGCCAAACTGGGTCAGTTTAGCACTGCAAGGGTTTATTAAGGTCGGTAGGTGTTGTTTGTTGGAGTGAAGCTTCTTCGCCTTTTGGTACGTATGAATGTGCATGGCTTCCTGAAGTACAGTTTGGAGAGCGTAGTGGAAGGCTTCAAGGCGGATTAAACCATCAATAGGGAAGTAGCGGAGGCTGATAAATTGTGAGCCTCCAGCGCAGCCAAACCCTTTCCTTGACAAACGTACAATAGGGAAACAGACACAGAAAAGCACCCATGCTATTACTGTAAAATAAAATTTACTTCATTCTATGTGCCAGTAGGGATGTTCTACCCGACTTTGGGAAGCTAGGCATAACTAAAAGCAGTGAATAATAAAACCTTGGGCATAGGCCCATGCCGTGTACTGATTGGTGTTCAGCTTCCAGATAACCTATTCACGAGGAAATTGTCTATTAGCGACTCTTTGGCTACTTCAACCGGAAAACTTTCGTCTGAGTGTTTGTCCCTTCATTCAGTCGCCCGGCCAATAAAAATTAGCTTCCTTCCACGCTGTGAAGATGGATGACCTGCATAGCTGGACACAGTCAACGGAGCGCACGAATCAAAACACGTTTGTTGTAATTTTCGTTCGAGCATACTTCCTAGCAAAGTAGCTGGATGAACCTCGGAAAGATTAAAGGTTTGTTCATGCAGACAAGCATGAAGCTGCCTGTGTCCCTTCCTCGCCGTAAGCAGCTTACTGTTGTGTTACACGCCAACCCAATCCGCTTTACCACTGCGTAGGTGCCATCGGGACGTTTGTCGTCCGCGTTTAAACCTCGCCCCAGGCCAGCGGACGTGCCATCCATCATTACAGGCATATAACGTATAGCTGCTCGTGCACGCCCCCCACCTCCCTCCTACAAAACTGCGCACGCATAAGCCGGCCACCGGTCATGTGAGCGTGCTTAGAAGTGACAGACACAGTCGAAAGTATCCCCTGAAAGCCCTCTGAAGAAGTTATCTTGGCTTACGCCGGCGCTGCAAGCTAGCACGTTGGTATTCATCTGGGAGCAATTCGCTGCTACTCGACGAGCTGAACGTGAGGTACTAACGCCGGCGCCTGCAGCTTTCCGTTGTTCTTGCGCCCCTTCGCGCTTGTGTTTCGGACAACGCTTCAATTCTTGCTCTTCTCCCGCAAAATGAGCGGATACATACGTTCCACAACGATTTAAAACCTGGAAGCCCTTGAGCTTTATTCTCCCGTACAAACATGTGGCTGCTCGTTTCCTTCCCCCTCGTAGGCATCTTACTGTTTTTGCAAGATGTCTGTGTAACACATCAACCCACACCCGAGCCACTCGATTAAGCAGGACAGCCGACTAAGCGCATTGAGCCAGGTAATTTCAACATCTAAATATCCCACCAGCACAACCGACATTGCATCGGTAGTGGCATGAAGCCTTGCTGTGCGTGCACGTCCCCCTTTCTCCACCCGCAAACCGCGAACACACAATCTGGTAGCCGGTGACGGCACATGCTTATGCGTGAAAGACAGCGGCGCAGATGTCGCACGGGAGGCCTTCCAAGCTGAAAAAAATATGGGTTCACGCCGTTGTTCCAACTGGGCAAGTTTCTCTTCAACCGAAAGGGATTTGTTTATGTCCGCCCCTTACAAAAATGATTGTTGAGTTTCATAAGAAATTTTGTTGAATTCACTCAACAAACATTGTTGAGTATCCAAAGTATTTCTGTTGAGATTGTGTTGAGGATTTGTTGAGTTTTTCAGGAAAAGTGGCCACCGTGGTATCATTGATTTTCCGTTGAATTTCTTACGTCGAATTCCCATTGAGTTTCTGTTGCCTTTCCGTTGAGTCTCCACTGAATTTCGTATTGACATTTTGTCGAGGTTTTTATGAGTGCCCAATGTGTTTCTGTTGATATTTTGTTGAGATTTTTACGAGTGCCGCATGCGTTTCTGTTGATATTTTGTTGAGATTTTTACGAGTGCCCCATGCGTTTCTGTTGATATGTTGTTGAGTTTTACACGAATGCTCAATGTGTTTCTGCTGCGATTTCTTTCAAAGGTTTTTGCAATCACTGTAGGTTGAACAAGAATCTACATTTTATCGCACCACCAATACACCAGTTTATGGTGTGGCAGTAGTGCATGTCATGTGACTAAAAATTCTGCCTCATGCAGACATGCAAAACGAAAAACAAGGTGTTCAGCGTGCACTTTTTACTTTATTTCCCGATTCAAAAGCGATGATAGGTTGTTTTTTATGTAACCGGCGCTCACACCTGGAAACTTCTGGCCCGTGTAGCCTGCAAGAGATAGAATGAATTTATGATTTACTATAAAAAATGAAAACGTGTTCAGCAAGTTCTCAGAATTAGTAATAAAAGTGTGCAAAAATAGACACTTTTCCAAAAAGCATAAAAGGGATGCACTGATCTCACTGTGCACATGAAGAAAAACGGGTGATTAGCTACAAGTTGACAAAGATGACAGCTTTGTTCTTGGCACTCTAAATGCAAATCATGTGCACTCACCGACCACAGCCTTCACCCGCACCTGGTCCAACCCTGGGTTTGTAGGAGCGTCGCCCTGGGCTTTGCCTTTCCCTCCAAAGAGAGTTTTCCCCTTGAGCTCCTCCGGAGTGAAGACATGGCGCAAGAGAGCCCTGGCAAATTTGCCAGGGCCACTCGCACACGCATGCACCAGCTGATCCAGGTACCCCTTCTCAATTAGCACACCGCCCCCAATGTCAACCTGCGAGCAGAAAATAAAACCGAAACAGTTGAACCAACATGAACTCCAGGATCGAGACAAAGAAGAGTTTGAGTACCCATGAACAATTTCTCAGAATATTACGGTAATTCATTTACAGATTTTGGCATTGATCCACTAAAAATTCTTTTCGAATAGATTTATTTTAAATGTATACTTTTAGTTTTTATGGGTGAACATGCATACCTCAACATGCTTTCGGCTTGTTTAATAAGCGTTTCAAGAATTCATTAAAGTGTTTGCCAAGTGCCCACTGCAGTACACCGTGGGTGTATTGCTTTGTGGTAGAAAGGCCAAAAAAAAAACCATTTGGGTGCTGTTAGGTCAATCTGGATGAAAGGTTATGAGGCTAAAATAGTCAGATGGCTGTAATGCACACAAAGTAGGCAGTACGATGCCTTGCCCTGACTCATGCAACTATCCAAAAAAAACTGACCTTTTTTAGCACCCGACTCAGCAAAATAAAATGAGCAGACTGTTATTGATTTTTTAAATTATTTAAATTGAAAAGAGTGAACCCTCGTTACAACTAGGCCAATTTGCTCCTTCATTTTTTCATTGCCTAGCAGTGCACGAGGGTCATACGCGAAATGTGGTTTGCGGCGTGGTGCTAGCAGGAACTTTTTGTGTGGCTGGTGTTCTTTCTGCAGGATTGTGGGTTTGCGAATGCCTTGTCGTAAGGAGTACCCAGCATTGTTTTTGGTTCGAAATTCCGCACTGCGCTGTTCACGCCTCCTACAACCACAGACACGAAGCAGGCTGCACGACGAATGCTAGCACAGCGTGACAATTGGACAGGGGCGGACAGCGGCTCAGATAAGGTAATTTTGCACTGTCTGTGTCACCTCCTCGCGCTGATTGCCTTATTTTTTTTCATTGCTTCAAATGACTGTGGCTCGAATAAGGAAAATTTATGCACTTAAAGCTGCAATGATATTTCATGTGGTGGTGGCGTGTGATAAGAGGCACTGTTTTTACTGTGCCCCCCCCCCCCAGGCATGCTGCGCACTTCTTGAGGAGTACGAGAGTTTGAGAGGTGCTCTAGTGACAGTTTTCTGGTATGTTGAGCGCATGACCATCCTCCGCCTGAGCTTCCAATGCTGAGCGATTATGCACAGGATCTGGGTGGAAACGACTGCGAGGTAAGAGTGCAATAAAATTACATAGAGTGGCGGTGACAGAGATTCCACCTGGGGGACAAAGATTTTCAAGTGTTTTTTTTTTTAATGTAGATGAAGCATAAATTATAATTGATTGATTCTCGGGTTTAATGCACCAACGCTACACAGACTGCGAGGTGAGCCATAGTAGAGGGCTCCGTATTAATTTTGACAACCTGCGCATCTTTACATGCGCCGAAATCTCGACCACATGGGCATATTTTGCAGCAGACATGATAGACAAGAATTTCCATCCTGCACTGGGCGCCACCAATTCTTTCGGACTGCGGGGCGAGCAGATGACGCTGAGTCCCACGCTGTTGCTCCGTGCCATGCGTGAATATCAGACGCACCGAACGGCATCGAAAATCGGTGTCATTTATTTGGCATTTCAGCAGCAACAAGTTTAGCAGTGCCTAAGGAGAACGTTTATTCTTCCAAGAGGTGTCCCGTTCGCCCATCAATTCTGTTCCTAACCCGCTAAGGTGGCCGGCCAGTCCACACCACTTTGTCCTGACAGGCATTGCCTGTGAGGCCACGTTTCGTCCTGCCAGCAGGACGCCTGACCTTTTTATCCTCAATTGATGTTTATTTTCGGAATTCTGGGAAAATTGTCGTCATTGCCTTTTACTTGGCGATGTTCAGAAGCTACTTGTCCGGGCAGGCGTGATTACGTCGTTACTGGCTGCACCAACAATCAGCGTAAGCGCAAAGTGCTCATGCAAGAACCGTGCGAACTGCACCATGACAAAACAAGTGTCTGCATGTGCGGAGTCTATTGGCTGCACAAATTTCCTGCGTCGCTTGAGTGTCACCGTAAGTGGGTCGTCGCGCGAAATCGCAGACTTAGAGCCTGGCAAATTGGCCAGAATGAGCCCGGTGGTACGCTGCTTTTAGAAGCGCTGTTTAATCACCCTCATGCTCAATCCTTATCGCACGTTTCTGTTCTTCGGAGGTATGTTTGGTTAGTTTCATCGACGGGAAGCCGACGAAAATCAATCAGACACTTATGCTGCAGCTTGGGTACGCGAAAAATTCTCAAGTAACCCTTGTGAAAACCGTGCTGATATTCGAATGTGATATTATAAATAATTAGCAACTTGAGAGTGGATGAAATGTTCCCTGACCTAGCGTATGGTGCTTGTTAGGAAAATTTAATGGTGAAGTACCGTCCCTGATTTAAAGACTGGTGCTACCTCGGCTATCCTCCAATCACTGAGAATAGTGCCTGTCATGAGAGACTGCAAAAAAGTGCCGACAAAATCTACAGACTGCGGTATGTACTTTTCGGTATAGTGTGATTAATAACAGTATGATCTGAAGTAGATAATATTGTAAGCTTACTTAAAATGGAAAGTAGCTCCACACCAGTTTGTATTGCAAATTCAAAACCATATCGAAAATCCTAAATTTTTGCTTGGCTTCATTACATACGGATACTCGCTTCAAAGTCAGTTCAATTTCTATTCTTGCACTGTAGCCATTGGCCCCAGATTCGCTTCAATATCCCTGCTAAGCAATGACACACTCAAAATGCACAACACTGCTTCATGAAACTGTTTCAAATAACCAGGGGCTAGAGCACTGCTAACAGATATACATTATGACAGGTTCCAACATGAAATAACTAACCTGAAAGTACATCATCAGTGGGTGCACTGATGTGGCAGCGGTGCCTGGACCGATGCGTTGAGCAAATGCGCTGGCTTCTGAACGGGTGGTCCAAGCGGCCAGATGATGGATGAAGGATTGACTATTCCTGGCGGCAAAGCGTACCCAGCACCAAGGAAAGGCCAGGCAGTACTTGGGTACAGCAGGTGCAGTGTCAGTTGGCCACGGAGGGCCCTGGCAAAGCCTTTGAAACTGGACTGAAAGCCAGCCAGCCAACCCGGACAGCCAGCAGCAGCACCTGAAAGTGCATAATCTGTGAGTGTGGTGGCACTTGATGAAATACAAGAAAAGCACACACAAACCACGAATGCTTACATTAAGCAAATTATTAATCGTTAATGAGTAACCTCCAAGGCCCTAATAGGAACATTCCCGCAACACCCAAAATGAAATTTAGGTCACAGTAATGTATTTATTAGGCACGCAGGTTCTGTGAGTGGGGTATGCCTGATATATGCAAAGCTCACTGCTATGCTAATTTGCATGGAACGCTTGCTAGCAGCCCATATGCATCCCTAGCTTTCAATCGGAACTGGTGTGTACTAGTTGAGGATCCTCCATTTCAATGCCTAGCTTGCCTTTGCAAGTTCGATTTTCCAATATAATTAGAGTTGAGTGGGCAGGCGCCCCTGCGAGACCACGCGCGCGCATTTCGCCTTCAATTTCCATGTATGTGAATGTGAGCTTCACGAGTACGGCACGCATACCACGACGCATATTGCGGCCCGAAGACCACGAGACGGGTCGCGACGGCGGCAGCCGGTCTCGCGAGCGTAATAGCTGCGAAGCGCACTGCACGGAATTAACAGTCGCCGCAAAGGCACTGTTTGAGAGACACATAACAAACAAACGCCCCGGTGTTTAAGAGCCTTGCGTGATGTCAAATAATTAGCTGCCGCGTTCTACAGCGCGAGCATCGCAACAAAGGTCTAGCTTTAGCGTAAATTGATGCTGACGGCTGCGGAAACGGTAGACTGGTAAATCCAAGGCGCCAAACAAGTATACTATATCGCATAGGCTCTGAGAGCAAATGAGATGGGGGTCTACCGAATAACTGACCCATAAGCACCAGAACTCGTTCCGAACAAGAACAGAAAAACAAAAAAATGCGTACTCACCCCAGCAGAAACGACGTTTCCCGCCTAAAATCCTTCTTCACGCTCGTCTTCCCCTTCAAGGACACAGACACTTTGTTCGGACGCAATGTCATCCACCTTTGACGCGCGATGATCGTTGAGGCGGTGATCGTTCTTCCCGTTCCCGCGTGTTCAACACACGCGTAGGTTGGAAGGGCAATCATCACCCTATAAAGCTTTTATAACTATGATTTAAGCTTGAAATAGATAAAACTGAACAAATCGCCCGAGCTACCACTCCGCACAAAACCAACTCCATAAACAAACACACAAAAAGGGAGTGATAGTTGCCAGACTGCAATAGCAGCATTTCTGTGTTTGACGAAAATTGTGTTATTGGTAATTAACTTCCTGCTTTTAAAGTATTAAAAGTGTTTATAACTTGAATTTAAGGTTTTTAAACGCAAAAGCGAATAAAAGTAAACTAACCGACATATATACTTAAATTGTAAAGAGGGTTTTAAAGTTAGTTTTGGTTTTGTTTTCACGGCGGGTTTCTCTACAGAGGAGGTGCGAGAAAACGAACTACTTTGTGTTTAAGAAGAGGGTGGGAAATGTCGGTGTGATTGAAAGCAAGGAACAGGCGCTCACTATGGTTTTAAAAAAGAAGAGGTAGTAAAACCTTCATCAGGAAAAAAAAAAAAAAACGTCCGACGAGGATTCGAACCACGGACCCTCTAGACAGCAATCGAAGACGTAACCACTCGGCCGTACAGGCGGGACCCCAGCGGACGTCTAAAATGGTTGTATAACTACGTAAGCCGGCAATGAAAATTGTCGTTTGTGTCTAGTCAATGCTGCATTTTTGGAATTCTGGCAGTTCTAACGCTTGTTTCTCACGCACCGATCTTGCAGACGAGGTCACATTGTTAGTACTCCGAGCGATTGAGACGGAGCTCCCTTATTTGACTCAAGCAAAGCTATCGCAGGTCACCCGCGATCTTTTCTTCGCAAGCCACGGTAGCCACGAAGGAAATGGCATGCCCCGTTGTAATTGTGGCGTTGGTAACGCTTGTTTGTCACGCACCGATCTTGCAGACAAGCAACATCGCGCTAAAACTACAAGCGATGTCACTCCTGGCATGTCAGGCGCATACAGCAGCGAAAACCTCTGAGTTTGTAACAAGTTAGGGATAATGCAAGGCAATATTAAAGCGACCGAAGCATGTGGTGGCGGCGACGTAATAAGTGCAGCAAACAGGTACTGTGGGCGGCAGCAACGAGCGAAAAGATGTAACATGGGCCGCCCCCGCCGGCCTGCGCAGAAATGGAAACACGCAATCGAAAAAAACTGTCCGGCCGATTCAGTTTGTTGTTGACGAAGAGCAACCGAGGCTTCAGCAACAAACGATTGTGCTTGCCGTGGTATGAGTCAAAGCATATCTTGACATCGTTGTCGTTATGCTATCGTCCGTCTAGAAGGAAATAATCAGAAAGCAAACGTTTTCGTCTAGCGTCTATACCAGATATAGACGCTGCTGTTTAATGATATCTGGAGACAGATTTTTAGCTGGTGGTGAAACAGCGGATATTTTGTAGTATGGACAAGTGAATTTCATGGGTTAACTGAATGGCTGAAATTGAAAAATGCACTCTAGAAACATTGATAAAACAACAGTATAAACAAGAATTTGAATTTTGTTCGATCACACTGAAAGTGCAAGTTATCAGAGTTTGTACTGTACTTTACCTTGTGCTGTTCTTGTACTTTGCATGCTTCCAATGCGGACAAGGCAGAACATATATTGTCTGCGAGATGTTACACAAAGCATCAGACATGACGCGCTGATTTGTGCGATATGTGACATGTTGTAAGAATACCTTGAAGACATGTTGCAGAACGACTAGGACTCATCGTTGAAATCTTTATATCATGAACATGTTGTTGATCTCCGACATGTTGTTTGACTCTTTACGATATCAGACCTTTATAATATTGCAGTATATCGACATCTAGTAGAAGTCCTTATCATTAAAGACATGTCGTTATACTTATTCGACAAGTCGTTGAAATCTTTGCGATATTGGACCTTCATGATGTTGAGGACAACGAAATGTCGTTGAATTCATAAGGTGTCGACAACATGCCGTAAAAGTTATGTGATTTTCGTTGAAATCTTTGTGATATTGAAGACATCTCGAAATCGTTATGATATCATGCATGTCGTATGGATATGTTGCCATATTTTCAGCTGGGATATACGTACCGGTACAAGAAAGCGCTGAGAGTTGCATTGTGAAAGCTGGCTACCTGTACAAAATGCAACTTCCTTCAAAAATGCAACTTATTTATTACACTCACACTGCACAAGAATATGCTAAGATGCTGCCTAATTAGGCTCATACATCCAGGACAGTGGGTATTAAAGTTTTAGTGCACGTGGCTGTCCATGTCGAAGAAGCATGCAGATAGCATTTGGCATCAGTTGCTGATGACTTGCCCACAAATATTCGCCATGAGTCACTGAAAATACAACAAAAAGTCAACAAGAACTCCACAATAGAAAAATCATTGTGCGGACCACAACGAAAATTCCGTTGTGTTCTCAATGTGTGAACTCAATGAACATTGAGTTTCACAACTAATCACCATGAGTCACTGAAAATACAACAAAACGTCAAAAAGAACTCCACAATAGAAAAATCATTGTGCGGACCACAACGAAAATTCCGTTGTGTTCTCAATGTGTAAACTCAATGAACATTGAGTTTCTGTTGATTTTCCGTTGAATCAATGAGAACTCAATAAAACGTCAACAGAAATTCCGAACCCATTTTTGTAAGGGCGTAACAAAGTGAGCGAACACACCAGCGACGAAAGGAAACGGAGAGAACCGTCCACGGAAAGGTGAGATAGAATACGACACGTGCGGCTACGGCGTCATCTCTCTCACTGCCTTTCCCTCACACATGTCTCACGCGTCACCGCCAAGGAGCGCCGTCGCCTGACACTTTCCCAGACTCTGTTTCATTCTCTTCTAATCTAAATCGCGTCACATTTGCGCGGCAACTTCAAACACGATAGGCAAGAACATGCTCGTTGCTCCCTTTGCGGGGCTGATCCAAATCACGTTACATTTGTGCGGGAGGTTCAAAAACGAATGGCAACATGCTGGCCGCCTGCGGCGGTGCGCTGCGAGGTAGCAGCCTAGAGAACTAGGTAGAGAACTTGAGGACAATCCAACCATCGCTAAAATATATATTGGGGGCCGCAGCAGCGGTAACAAGCCTACACTAGCTGGTGACTGCACCAACCTAATGAAGAGCGTATTTCACATTATAAAGGGGGAGGGGGTTGTTGACAGGGGGATAGGGGGAAGGAGTCAGCATAAATGCCATCAGAAAAAAATACAAGCGCGCGCTGGCTGTATTCAAGTTCACGGCTTCTATGTCTCACCGCTCATGTTTGCATATAGTGGATACTATATCCTGTCGCGTGTGTGTTTTCTCTCATGTTGCAATTTTATGTTCATTCGCTGCAAAATTTCACCACGAAAACGAACTTTTCGTTTTCAAAATTTACATTAATCGCGTTCAACCAAAACCTAAAGTTTGCTGTCACGTTCAAAAGTAGGATGATACCATCATACTGTAATCACAGTTTCTGCTGAAATTCGAAAATGCCACCAATAATGTTGCACTAATCTTATACCATGTTTGCGAACCAAGGCACGTGTCTGCGTGCATGCACACAAAACAACAAAGAGGAAAACGATGCACCTTGTGGGAAATTTGGATCCAAGCGAATTCTCTATTCTTAGCAGCCCGCCGCCGAGGGGGGGAAGGCTCCCTCTCCGTTTTTGGCGGCAGCGCGCCTCTTGCAGCGGCGGAGGCGTGTCGCGGCGGTGGCGCGGCAGGCCTCCCTCACGTGATCGGTTTGACAAAGGGGGATCCCGGTAAGCTGGACCCGGTGCGCGGGACAAGGGAAGCGGCTTTGGGGTTCGAGCGGTCGGACACCACAAACGTGAGTACTGGAGTTGCGGCTTTGCCTTCCTTGGTGCGCCCCCCTGCGCCTTTCTCCTCATCTCCGCCAGTCGGCTGGGTCAGGACGAGCAAAATCTTGAACCACGTCATTGGGGGACCCAATAAACGCGGATTTGACCATTTCGTTGTCTCTTGTGGGTTCCTTGCTTTTCTGTGCCGCAAAGCCAGTTGGCGGTCCGTGGCGGAGTGTACCGGAGCTAGCCGTGCGACCGTCTCGAGTGCGAGGTAGGTCGCCGTAAGAACCCTGATCCCCACAAACTATACGGAACCATTTCTGTGAACATCTCCTGGTAGGTTAACAAGGTAGAGAACCCAACATTTCGCAGCAACTGTACAGTTTATGCGATGCCTAGTGATAAAAGTGAAAAGTGCCACTGTTGTGATGCCCGGAAAGAGGATGTTATAGGTTTAGAGTTTGCAGCATGCACGGTAAGTGCCATTTCGGTAAATGTTCCAACATAAGAAAGAAAACCCGCAAGCCTAAAACTGTGGCGAAAGTCATGGGAGTGGCGAACATTGAAAGGAGGAATGTGAAATCTGTTATGGCGTTGAAAAAATAAAGGAGGGAGCCAAATATTTTCCATCCACGAAAGTCATGAAGGCGCCATGACGCCAAAAAACACCTTCAACACTTCAAGTCCAACAAGTCTGATGAGATTCTTGCCCCCTTCGTAAACGGGACATGGGGCTCAAATAGTCGAAACACTGGGTATAGTTTTTTCAAAAAGTGGAAAAAGCATACAGTATGAACGAAATCGCTGAGCAAGTGCCCAATCTCGAGCAAACTAAACCCTGTGCTCAAGTCTACTTGGAACAAACTAACAAAAAGGAACAACATCAACGAGAAACTACTATATTCGTGAACTGATTTCTATATGCGCACGAAGAACAGATATAATGCGGATAATGCCAAATACAGCCCTCACACCTACTGCCCCACAGAATGCCTTGGATAAAATGACCTTGAACAATCAAGAATTGACAAGAAAACGCTTATTTATTGGTTTTACAAATTATTTTTGCTTCAAACCATTGATGATTAGGATCGCAATGTACTGGTTGCTCAGAGCATGTAAACATGACTCTTGTTTTAATGAACTATCTACTGGGGAAGTAGCAGCAGTTGTTCTAAAGATGAGTAACAGTCTCAGCCGCGAAGCGGGTGTGGTTACTATCAAACCCATAAAATACGCTTTTATTGGCATTTTCAAGCAATATTTACGGGTATATATAATTCGCGCTTGCTAGAAGGAGTGTTTTGTAAGCGAATGACAACTGCAAGAGTAGCAGTCAGACTCTAAATATGGAGTGAGAACGACATACGGAAGTACAGACCAGTATACAGGGTATCCCAGCTATCATGCACCAAACATTTTAAAAAAGAGTGATGGCGTTCCCCAAAGAAAACCTAGTGCATAATGTTTTCAGTACTGTGCAAAAGCGAACAGTATAGTTTTTGTCATTAAGACTTAATTATTATTTGTAATTAATGATCTAACTCGAGAGATACTTTCCTAACCACTAAAGTGTCAATGCGTTACTTGTAGGTGCCAACGAGGGGCATCTAACAGCAGTATTTTCAGCGACGAACTAACTGCGAACTCATTTACTCTGACTGATAAAGAAAACCCGCTAAATATGAATAATACCGCGAGACGGCACTACCGCGCTCATCGTAAACCAGTGCCCTCAAACAGGCCTCCTCTGAGTCAGCCACAATAAAATGAACAAAAGAAAGGAAGAAGAAATCGCGACCGAGTTTGTGCCTCATCTGCCACAAGCGCCCCGCGAAACGCGCAGATGCTTCTCCTTCCATGCATGCCATTATCAAGGTCTCTGGGTGGCAGGCGAAACAGTTTCTTTCAGTCATTAATATAACTTAGCCGATTCGTTGCGCTTGCACTCGCTTTAGGCTATTCGTTGCAAGATCCGCTCGCTGTGATGGTTGTTAATCGCGGGATTGCGTTAGCTTCGGAAATATGTCGTCCCTGACCTCCTGCTATTGGGCACCCTAGAAATAACTCTCTGGTGGCGTGTCGAGTTGAGAATATGATTTGGATGGCCATCTGACTCCTAAATGCACTAATACTGTTCGGTTTCATGACACTCATAAAGGGTCTGCGGCACGCAATCACGTGCGAGGGTAGGCGGTGTGTGGTGAGTGCAAGGGCGAGTGATTTTGAGTGGTGACTGCGAATGGTGACCATGAGTGCGCGCACGTGGTGGTGGCGAGTGGTGAGTGGTAGCGCGAGTATGTGCGAGTGGTTGAGGGCATCTAGTGAGCGTGAGTGTGAGTGAGTGCGGGAGCAAAAATATATTCTTCTGTGCGAGTGTGATTGGGTGGGGCGTAGTTCTGCCGAGGTGTGGTGCGAAGAAAACCCTTAAGATGTCGTACTCCCGGTAGGTCGTACTGCAAACAAATTCTTTGTGGGTGCTTTCGCTGTTCTGTGAGAATTCTCGCTATGATGCTCCGTGCAATATTCTTGGCCTGGGCTGACCTTCCTTGTCCGTAAACTATTTCGTTCCGCCCAGGTATGCGCGAAAAACCAAACTAGCATCACCGAATTCTTCGAAAAATATAGGTACGCCTAAAAGAATTGGAAACGGGTGGTGTTTGTCGTTTAGTCGACATCTCGGCGTTTGTGTAATTCGTACCCTTTTTCTACTCCCTAGAGAACAGAATGACAAGCTTTCACGATTACGAAGTGTCGAGGCCCAAACAATCAAGAGCAACGTTCATCAACCCAGCGTCCACATCCCTATCGCGTGGCTGCCCGGCCATGTCGGAGACTCAAGAAATGAAGCGGCCCATTTGCAGCCCGAGAATATCTCGCAGCCGTGAATATCTCGCAGGAACACCGAATCGTTATGAAGCAGCCCCGTATGGCATATCATTGCCTCCCTAGTAATTCACGCATCGAGTCCCGCATCCTCCTCGTGCTTCAAAACGCCCGCCCTAAAAAACTAATGGCTCTTGTAAACGTTTCCGCTGGTGAATGACCGAAGCTTTTTATTCTATTCCTAAGGGAGTCCTGGCATCACAATGTAATTCCGAAGACTGCGAAACATTTTCTTTGGGCTTGATCTCGATTTCAAAACGAAAAACATATTCTCTCTGAATCATGTACCCTCAAATTATACCAATTTTTTTTAGTACCCGCCGCTCCCTTTCGACGCTAATTTTAAAACAAATCGCCCTGGGACACTGTTCTGAATTTGAATCCCTAAGCACGAACATTTCCTACTTTTTGCACCCATACCCCGTGTGTACCATACCTTGTCGCTGCCCCTGGAGGCGTGTAATGCGTTTGAAGACACTTCCTGTTTTTAAGTTTCAGCAAACCTCAAAGCAAAAACAGCAACAAAAAAATCGCCTACTTAGAGTTTTTGCGAGCCCTTCTGAGGGCGTGCGCAAGAATGTAATGCTAAATGAAGATGAGCGTGTAATGCTAAATGAGGATGAGCGTGTTTGCAAACATCTTAGGCCTGTAGCTCGAGCGTTTTACGAACGGTTATTCGCTTCCCGGGGCTAAATTCTCGTATGTAAGCGGCAGTTGCTTTGTAAGTAGCTTCGGATTGCCAGAACAAAAAAAATGCTTGGAATTCTCATGTTCAAAGAAGCGGTGCTTGAACGTTTTGGCGTTGGCTGTGCTGTAAACACAAGACATGGGTGTGGCTTTTGTCATTTCATTTATTGGGTTTGTTACAACTGTAATATAACGCTCTTTCTTGTATTCTGGCTTAAAAGGAAGGAAAGTAGGCTGCGAAACTGACACCAGGTGCACGCCTTGGGAAAGTAAAAACAAGTAAGTTTAAATGGACCAAAACATTCAAAAGTTCGTTTTGAATTTCAATTACACCTCACAAAAAGACTTCAGCAGAAGCAATGAAAACATAGCATTTTACTGCTACAAAATAAACAGTCCTCATGGAGCGGATTCAGACTAGTGGTTTTGTTTCCAGGGAAGCAGTTGAAGGATTGTAATTGAGGATATCAGTGGTCGACTGCTGTCATTATTCACCGTGCGTGGTTGTTCTATGAGGCCGTCTTCCAAACAGTCGCTCAATTAGACGATATCCGCTTCAGGTGCCAATTGAACCTACTTGGAGAAATGGTGCATCACGAAAGCTGGTGCGGTTTCCTCACCCAGTGCCCAAAATGGCTCTCGCCAAAGTGTGAAAACATCAAGGCTTGTTTGTGCTCGAGGGCGCACACTGTTGCTGGTATACTGAATGGGCTATATTAAACTTTTGTTCATCTTGTCTTGGTCGGCGTTCACGGTTTAACTGATAGTGGCTATTGTAAACACTACGGGTGTGGGCCACCGAAAAGTGACGACGAAAGAGAGAAAAGAGCGGTAGTGGGGCAATAGTGATCTGTGACATCGCGGCGGAGACTATGTCGCGCATTTTGATGATTATTTATTTATTTAACTCTTTTATTCATGTTGTAGTTTTATTTATTTATTTATTTATTTATTTATTTATTTATTTATTTATCATCGTGTCCACGGCGTCTGTATAGACACATGACGTTATGGTGGAGATGGTAGAAATGCATGAAAACCAGCAAACAGGAAGCAACTTCTAGTTGTCAGGTGCGCTCATTTATGCTAAATGCCATATACCGCGTTAAAAAAATACGAAGCATTACTTTCAAGCTATAAGGAGGACGCGCGAAAGAAAATACTTACAAGGAGCCCCACAGCGGATAATTACCAATAATCGAGATAAAAATCCGCAACCCTACTGGTTTTAGGAAGGATAATTGGCAGCGTATTCTTGCACTACGGCCCGTCATGTGACTCTCTTTTCCTTGCTCTTTCCACCTATCACGATCTTCCACTAGCTGCCACCTCCACGATAAGCGCAGTTTCAAGTCAGTTCGACTATCGGCATTCCATAGCTCGTGGTGTGTAAATTTCAACTGTTAATTACTATTGCAGCGAGTTGGAATGTCGTTTGTCTGAATGAAATGCAATGAAATAAAACGGAATGCATAAAACAAATGGGCATAGCAAGATGCAAAATTCTTTTCCTAGAGTGTTAATTGCCGTAACAAAAAATGACCAACACGCAGCCCTTAACGCAACTGAAAGTGCGAAAGCGTGGCCACTGGAACGGTAAAGGACAGAGCAAGGCTGGCGCTCCTTCCGAGGAGCGTGCGAAAAAGGCCATGTTACACTTTAAATCCGGAATAAGGTAGTGCCGATTGGCAAGTTTAACTCCGAGGGTTTGAGAGCCTCACGCATTTAAACTCTACAAATGAATTATGAATACTTTTATTCGTTGTCGTATGCCAGGTTTCCTACTATGCGTACTACCATTGCTATGTCATTGGTTTGAAACAAACTAAACACTATACTTACGCCTTCACTTGCATGGACACAAAGTTGGAAAGAACTGCAGCCACCAGAAGCAGGACGTCATTCGCAAAAGGTGTACAATGTTTGCTCAGCAGTGCTGACGAGCATAAATTGTGGCACCAGAATAACTGTTTTGGATACATTTTGCCTAAAGAAGGCACCCGCTTTAGAATGTTCGTAGCTTTTGGCCGAGTGGTTAAACGACGAACCGACCGGTAGACAGGCGAACAACATGCGTATCAAAAGTGTCGGGTTCAAGTTGACTCACAAAGGCTATTGTCTCTAAAAACAGGCTTCGACAAGTCAGTTGTGCAATCTATTTCTTTAATTTTAAAGGAGCGCTCAGTTTAACGTCTGGCCTCAATATGTCGGTATTTATGTATGTTCCCCATTATTATGAAATTTATATAATTATCTCACGCAATAACATTTTGGCTAAGATGGTGAAAAGCGAAGCCGTCGAGCACACTGCATAAATTTGATACAGAATTGACAGTAAGTGCAATTACATTTAATTTGAGCTATGGCAGCGGTCATCCCTCAGTAAAGCACACACGGCTACAACTGTTCCCCTAAACATTTGCAACGAAATCGGCTATGGTGAAATCCATTTTTCCACTTGCCCATACAAATGCCGGGAAGCCTAGCCAACGTGCGCCCCTTACTTCGACCTCTTCCTCCTGGGAGATCCATCGCATCAATGATGTCGATGCATTTGGGTCGTTCGCCGTGGTTAATCTTAAGTCCCGATCACTTTTAGTGAGGAACACGAACATCCAGGTGTGTGCTATAACTGCGCAGTCCCCGTAGAAACCACACACCGTTGAAGACATGACGGGGCAGAACAGCAAGACGCTTTTCCTGACACTTTGCCCCAAAAATGCCTCTATATAGCAGAACGTGCACACTTGAGTTTTTCGTTCACGGACACAAAATATGCGCAGAACGATAGGCTTACCTGCTTCGCTTTAAAATCATTGTTTTGGTCCGTGCCGCCGACGCCGAACTGAATCTGAAAATACCATTGGCCTAGAACTGGAAACCCTAGTTTATATGTATTTCTGAGTAAAAAGTCCAATTTTATTCTTCCCATCTTACTCATTTCAGGTGGCCCGTTCTTTTTATGTGTGATGTCAGTGGACGCGCTCGCCGCATGCCTTAGTAATTGCTTCACGACATCCGCAGACACAAATTCGCGTGCTTATCGGGCCCAATAACGTAGCGGGCACCGCTTAGGAAACATGCCTCGCGTGCCACCCGGGACCCTCCAGGTTCCTCCTGACATTTTCACGGTATCTCCTCTTCCGATTTTCTCCCTTCTCTTGCTCCGGTAGGCTTCTTGTTCCATCGGTTACATCATGAGACGACGTCTATCGACGCCACCAGATAAGAGAAATTGCATGAGTGCTGCCTTCTACAAGCCTGTTCAGATAATGTAGAACAAAGGGCAGTCATCTAACATTATTGTTTATGTTACGCAATCCTATGCAAACAATTGTATTTAGGAAAAATACCGCTACCACTATCGTTCATAACACTTAAAAATGCCCCCAGTGCACTACATCCTCTAGGTGTCATGAAAATGGCTTGGCCTACATCCTAAACATCTCATTCGTATACACGCAACTCGTTTTTGAATAAAAAATGGTGCTGAACGTTCTTCGTTCTACGTTACATCACTTACGTATCCAGAATTTTGCCTTTTTTTCTTGATTGCGTTTTCAAGCGCTGTTATGGGCCGCTCAAAAAAAGCTAATATTTCCAATAAAAGAGTTCGTATGGCAACCAGCACAATTTGCGCTCTCATTTGTGTGGGGTGATAAACCGAGCAGGCGGCTCCGCCAGCAGCGTCAGAGCCTTGTGCAGAATACACCTACCCAAGGCGCGCTGGCGACGAATTGGGCAGAACTAGCGGTTCCGGACTGTGGTATAGAGCGCGTCATCCATAGCTGAACCCGCTCATGTTGGTTTATTTAGTACAACCGGGCGTTATTTCCCAATTTTGTGAGATTTAAACCACACGAACGAAGTTGTTCGAGACAAGTTGTATCAATATTTTTCAAGTCAGGTTCGGGCCTACTCGCGACTGCACACGGTCTTATCTAGTCATCGAAAAGTGGCCTGCACTAGGTTTGGCCTAAGACTAGGATTGTAGCTCGACACGACGATCAGTTGACACGAGAAATTATCGAGGGCTACCAGATAGTTTCCTTAATATCCAACTGTGTTAGCACAGCTTCTCTAGCATTGACAAAGAAAGAGCTGAAATTCTTATCCAATCATTTCATTTCACCGTGCAAAAGAGCCTTTGTAACGCGATCGTTTGAAATGTGATCCTTCACTTGTTTTGTTTTTTGCACTTGCTTGTGCTTTTCCCCCTTTCCTCCTTTCCTTCATTACCTGTGTACCTTCCCGTATAAAATCAGACATCAAAGTGAAAATAAAACGAGTTGATAGTAGCGCCGTGTCCCGTTCACTTCGTTCGTCCTTGTTCATTTCGTGCTTACTTACATAGTGAAGTAGGAATTCCCTGGACCGATGCTCGCAGCCTCAATTTGCATTCTGTGATTAAATGCACGACGGACCGTATGCAGAAAACTGTGTGTGGTATCTGAGCAATGGTATGCTATAATACTTGGTATGGGTTAGTGTATTTACGAATATGTTCACGTATGAATATGGATTGTGAAGCTGCGTGCGGAAGTATATTTGTAGCGTTCATGCACTACTGCGCTTAAATCAGGGTTCTGATCATCTACAGAAAGGACAAGCAATGTAGCCCGCCAACATCGAACGACAGCGTCACCGTGGCAGCAAAGGTTTCGGTCAAGTGCGGTTTTGACGGGACACAGAATTGGGGAAGCCAATGCATGCATGCGATTGTTTGGCACTATCGTCATCCTCCTCTTGGTTTTCGGAGTTTGAAAAAGGAGCTATCACCCTTCTACAGGGTCAGGAATATGTCCCGAGTTTCACTAACACGATATGCAAAACATCCATAACTACGTGGCGCAACACACGCAACGTCGGCAGAGCCGCTGGACAATATAGCCAGCGGAGCGCAGGACTAGTTACTACCAAAAAACCGCTGAAATGAATCGGTACCTCGACAGCGTCTGTGCGAGATCCATAGAAAGATTTACGGTGAAAATTTCCACATGGAAATTGGCAGCCTGTAAAGAAACTCCTTGTACTTATTTCTCATGCTCTTGTTGAGGGATGACGCAAACCTCCATCCATTCTTGTGCAACCAGGTTTCTTACGATCCTTTCCGTTAATCTCGTTTTTTTCAGTCTTAGGAGAGAGGACCTTGACTGGAGTTTGTGTTCATTGAGAGTATTTGATCTGTTACATATTAGGTCACACGCAGCCTCTTCTGGCGATGGTGATATCGTTGGTGTACGATGGGGCCTCAGAGTAAAGCTGCGGTTGTTTCGTTTCGAGGCAAACTTTTCCTACATCACCAGGTGGAATCAGAAACCTGGGAATGGGATAAATCCACCCTCAGCATTCTTCGAGATTGCCCTTTCTGAACAATATATAGGACGTTACATGAACAATGTACAGGAGGTTATTTTTCTTAAGCAAGGAGACGGGGGCGAAAATTCTCGTCTCTCTCCCTTAAATAATATTTATTTCGGACTCGGCGAGCCGCTCAGTTCTTTGTAAAAAATTCATAAGGAAAGAATATACAGGTGTGTGTCGTCAAAAATGGGAGACTACCTCGTCCTGCACAGAACATAAATAGTCAGGTACTAATGCTCATGATGATTACTAAATCCCACTGAATTGTGTGGTCAATATAAAAAAATATTTCATAAAGATTGAGGCATACATTATCGAGCACGAAGTCTTTATTTTGCAAAAATTCCGTTCGCCAAATGGAATAATTGGGCTGCAGGAGTCCCGGCAAATATAAGTAAATATTTTAGATATTTTGGAACGAACCGAAGGAAGGAAATAGGTTTGTGATCACTTCACCATGGAGTAATTATACATCGCTAGTAGTTGAAAAGATTTATGGAGGAGGGCTGACATAGCCAATGCTAATGTAGACCCATGCTTAGGAGATGGTGAGATCCAATGTGAACCGTGAGGGTGGAAACCCCGCGGTTGGCTGCGGGTCAAGGCTGATATAGCATTAAATATTCGTGACGTATGGTTCTCTTGGGGCGCCCGTGGGAGGCTCTTTTCATGGGCGAAAACGTCGGCTTGGGTAACCACTAAACTACCCAGAAACTCTTTGCAAACGATCCTTCTGGGCTGCTTTTTCTTGTGCCTTTTAAACTGGTTGGTGCCATTCAATTAGCAATACACATTCGCCAGTGTAACGGCCGAGATAATAGTTTGTTGCGATGCACAAGAAACAATTTGCGTTTTCATAGCGCTTCATCCTTTTTACCCAAATCTTCAAAGTATCACCCTGTGTACTTGATCTTTTTATACTGAGTAATAGTCCTTAGAGTTTGTGCAACTAATACATCCTTACAACTATTAATACGGAACTTTGGCTGTTCCCGTTAAGGAGGAATATACCTCACAATCATGTTTCGGTGCACTGCTCACACGAACTATTCGAAGTATTCAGAATATCATTCGCGATAATCAAAATGTATAAACATACTACTTAAATCCTCCTGTTCGTGAAGAGGTTTGTTTGTTAGGCTTGTTTTAAGTTTATTTCGTCCAAGAACTCTTATACGCATTGCATTGGCAGATTATTTCAGCCTAAGTAATGTTTTTACAAGGAACCTCCGTTGACAACGAAAACGAAGAAAAAACAGCGATGCTGGCCTTTCCGTATTGACTGTGGCGTTTCTCGACCTGGAACGTTTCCTTTGGCAGTTAAAAAAGAGATTACGAGTGCACTTGTGATGGGACAAAACACGTGGTAAAGTTCCGAACGACCACGTGCTGACAGCAGAATGAAGAGATGAAGCAAACCGGAAACATGCATGCCCTGCTTTTTTTTTCGTGTTTTTGTCTTGCTTTAGCGCGTTTATTTAGCGCGGCATCAACAAACTAGTCCAGTGTTGTAATTTTAGATAAAATGACTTCGTAAACTGCATTTTTTGGGGAGACGTTTGGTGTTCTTGCGTCTACAGAACTGTAAGCCAAGAGAGACGATTTATATTTTCCACGCTAAAAATGCATTTATGAATTAATGGTGTCCCGGAAAGTACAAAGTAAAGCAGTTTGAAAGATATTGGTACCGGGGGCTAGATTTTTCGGAAACCCTGCGTCTGCAAAACCTGGAAATCTGCAGTAAACAGTTCCAGGCAATAAATCAGCCTTGTAGTGACTTAGGTTGTCTCGCATACAGCGTATGTATAATTCGATTTCCTATATTTTCGCCCAAAGAATGGCTTTGCTGTGCTTCCGAAGGCTTTCTTCTCAATTACTGTGCTAAGATTCACTTCCAGAGTCCACGAATGCCTAAAAAACTATCCGTTCCAAGTTTCTTTCACCCGCAAAGACTGACTAAGCCTTCCAGCCTTCCACTATACTTATGGCATTGGATATTTCTTCGTGGATGTTTTTCCCTTCGTTGTTTTTCTTTTCGCCTAGGCACATTTAGGTGAAGACTATATGGCTAGAGGGTATGTATGTTTCATCAATACTAACGAAAACTTCCGGTTCTGCAATTGTCTTTGAAGCACAAGGTGCTCTATACCACCAGGCGTTCGGAAACAGAGTTCTTTAAATAAGCAGTTAGCACACGATGAAAACCAAGTAGCACGCAGTCCGAAACACATATCCAAGTGATGGTAATAATAGTCGTAAGTCTTTGCAACCTTGCCGAACCACCGAAAGTATTGTATCACATCACTCTACGTTGTCATGGCATGAAAGTATGTCGATATAAACTATGGGCTGCAAAAACTGCAGGTTCAGTTCCAAATAACCCACTGTGTGCATAGGCTCGTCCGGGTCTTATACCAGGCTTCAAACCGGTATTGGGGTTTATTGAGCAACACCAGTCACGTCTACAGTAAAAATACCGTAACACTATGTTTGTTCTCACCTTGAGAGAAATGCGGTACATTTCCCACAGAAATATATATTCTCAATATTCAGATATGCACTATAGGAAAACTGTACTCAAGAGGAGGACTAAAATAAGAGGAGGAGGAAGAGAAAACCTTGTTTTGCAGTAAAATCGTGTTGATTAGTGCACTGGGTACTCAGTTTAAGAAACGAGACTAAGGGTAATTTTCTTGGACTCAAAGAACGCCATTCCGAGTAGACCAAGATTGGTTCTTTACGACTGGAAGGGGTGCGAAACAAAGAGCTGCTTGGAAATATTCATCGGCTTCGAATCTTATAATATAAAAACGTATACTGTTTTTTGCTTCCCTGAGCCAGTATATCACACCTTGAACACCATATTCATGTCTTTATTGTTTGGGTTGACAGTCAGTTCGTATTGTAACGATGGTTGCGGTAGAAATTCGGAGCACAAATGCCGGCTTTGGGTACTCCGGACAACGTTGTCTGGGCCGAGATCGCGGTGGCGAAGCACAAACCTTCTCATTCTATTTGCATGTGGACAAACAACGCACGCTGGGGATATGCACGTTCTTGCACGCAGCCATAACAAAGCTGATTTTTGAAGAAGAGAATGTTTGCCACACAACCTGAAAAAATTGTCCGCACAAAATTTGTGAGCCTCCCGAACATTCCCAATTTTCCTACCAAAACGTTCAGGACAGCGAAGAAAAATTAAAGCGTTGTGCACAGAAAGAATCATTCATCTGATGCGAGTCAACAACAACGAAATAAATACACGACAGCCGCTTTACTCCTGCTTTGCAATGCGCGTGTGTGGTTCCGTTGCTTAGTAGGTAGTATTAGACTGTTCAGTCGTCATAAGAGCATTTAAAAAATACCCTAGGGAAGCTAACGTACTTTGAATACTTATCGAGGAACTCTGAACACCAAACATCGCATATAAGCTAGAAAGGGCAAGTTATACCCGATCTTCGGGCCGATGCACTGAAGGGAGTTATTCGCTCTTTCCTTGTGTGGTTCACACTTGTGGGGGTGCAGCTTGAAATTATTCAGATATGGGAGAAGCGGGCAAAAATAATTGAATTACTAGAAATATGTTTTTAGTGCACTAAAGCATCAAAGCGGGCGATTTCTATCTACAGGCACTAGCGCACATCACAAGCGCAGTTTAGCAGACAACAGCGGCGGGAGTTCCTAAGCCGACGTCAGAGCCAGAGGGCGCCACTCTAGCATCCCACCACCGATATCTTTCTTCTGTTTTGGAATACGAACCTGTTTATTTTGTAGCGTAAG